>NW_027447258.1:0-97550 GCF_038048845.1 Mixophyes fleayi | reverse complement strand
TTTCATGATTCATGATTCATGATTCATGATTCAATTCATGATTCATGATTCATGATTCGATTCATGATTCATGATTCGATTCATGATTCTTGATTCATGATTCATGATTCGATTCATGATTCATGATTCAATTCATGATTCATGATTCATGATTCATGATTCATGATTCAATTCATGATTCATGATTCGATTCATGATTCATGATTCGATTCATGATTCATGATTCATGATTCATAATTCATGATTCATGATTCATAATTCAATTCATGATTCATGATTCAATTCATGATTCATTATTCAAGATTCATGATTCATGATTCATGATTCAATTCATGATTCATAATTCAATTCATGATTCGAATCCTGATTCAATTCATGATTCATGATTCGATTTATGATTCATGATTCATGATTCATGATTCATGATTCAATTCATGATTCATGATTCGATTCATGATTCATTATTCAAGATTCATGATTCAATTCATGATTCATGATTCGATTCATGATTCATTATTCAAGATTCATGATTCATGATTCAATTCATGATTCATAATTCAATTCATGATTCGAATCCTGATTCAACTCATGATTCATGATTCGATTTATGATTCATGATTCATGATTCATGATTCATGATTCAATTCATGATTCATGATTCGATTCATGATTCATGATTCAATTCATGATTCATGATTCATGATTCAATTCATGATTCATGATTCGATTTATGATTCTTGATTTATGATTCATGATTCGATTCATGATTCATGATTTATGATTCAATTCATGATTCATGATTCATGATTTATGATTCAATTCATGATTCATGATTCATGATTCATGATTCATGATTCATGATTCATGATTCAATACATGATTCATGATTCATGATTCAATTCATAATTCATGATTCATGATTCATGATTCAATTCATGATTCATCATTCGATTCATGATTTTTTACTCATGATTCATGATTTGATTCATGTTTCATGATTCATTATTCAGTTCATGATTCATGATTCATGATTCATAATTCATGATTCATGATTCATAATTCAATTCATGATTCATGATTCAATTCATGATTCATTATTCAAGATTCATGATTCATGATTCATGATTCAATTCATGATTCATAATTCAATTCATGATTCGAATCCTGATTCAATTCATGATTCATGATTCGATTTATGATTCATGATTCATGATTCATGATTCATGATTCAATTCATGATTCATGATTCGATTCATGATTCATTATTCAAGATTCATGATTCAATTCATGATTCATGATTCAATTCATGATTCATTATTCAAGATTCATGATTCATGATTCAATTCATGATTCATAATTCAATTCATGATTCGAATCCTGATTCAACTCATGATTCATGATTCGATTTATGATTCATGATTCATGATTCATGATTCATGATTCAATTCATGATTCATGATTCGATTCATGATTCATGATTCAATTCATGATTCATGATTCATGATTCAATTCATGATTCATGATTCGATTTATGATTCTTGATTTATGATTCATGATTCGATTCATGATTCATGATTTATGATTCAATTCATGATTCATGATTCATGATTTATGATTCAATTCATGATTCATGATTCATGATTCATGATTCATGATTCATGATTCATGATTCAATACATGATTCATGATTCATGATTCAATTCATAATTCATGATTCATGATTCATGATTCAATTCATGATTCATCATTCGATTCATGATTTTTTACTCATGATTCATGATTTGATTCATGTTTCATGATTCATTATTCAGTTCATGATTCATGATTCATGATTCATGATTCATGATTCAATTCATGATTCAAGATTCATGATTCGATTCATGATTCATGATTCAATTCATGATTCATGATTCATGATTCGATTCATGATTCATGATTCATGATTCAATTCATGATTCATGATTCATGATTCATGATTCAATTCATGATTCATGATTCATGATTCATGATTCAATTCATGATTCATGATACAATTCATGATTCATGATTCATGATTCGATTCATGATTCAATTCATGATTCATGATTCGATTCATGATTCATGATTCAATTCATGATTCATGATTCATGATTCATGATTCATGATTCAATTCATGATTCATGATTCGATTCATGATTCATGATTCAATTCATGATTCATGATTCATGATTCAATTCATGATTCATGATTCATGATTCAAATCATGATTCATGATTCATGATTCGATTTATGATTCATGATTCATGATTCATGACTCATGATTCAATTCATGATTCAAGATTCATGATTCGATTCATGATTCATGATTCAATTCATGATTCTTGATTCATGATTCATGATTCGATTCATGATTCATGATTCATGATTCAATTCATGATTCATGATTCATGATTCATGATTTAATTCATGATTCATGATTCATGATTCATGATTTAATTCATGATTCATGATTCGATTCATGATTCAATTCATGATTCAAGATTCATGATTCGATTCATGATTCATGATACAATTCATGATTCATGATTCATGATTCGATTCATGATTCAATTCATGATTCATGATTCGATTCATGATTCATGATTCAATTCATGATTCATGATTCATGATTCATGATTCATGATTCAATTCATGATTCATGATTCATGATTCGATTCATGATTCATGATTCAATTCATGATTCATGATTCATGATTCATGATTCAATTCATGATTCATGATTCATGATTCAATTCATAATTCATGATTCATGATTCATGATTCAATTCATGATTCATGATTCATGATTCGATTTATGATTCATGATTCATGATTCATGATTCATGATTCGATTTATGATTCATGATTCAGGATTCATGATTTATACTTCAATTAATGATTCATGATTCAATTCATGATTCATGATTCATGATTCATGATTCATGATTCGATTCATGATTCATGATTCATGATTCATGATTCAATTCATGATTCATGATTCATGATTCGATTCATGATTTATGATTCGATTCATGATTCATGATTCATGATTCGATTTAAGATTCATGATTCATGATTCATGATTCATTATTCATGATTCATCATTCAATTCATGATTCATGATTCATGATTCATGATTCGATTCATGATTCATGATTCGATTCATGATTCTTGATTCATGATTCATGATTCGATTCATGATTCATGATTCATGATTCATGATTCATGATTCATGATTCAACTCATGATTCATGATTCAATTCATGATTCATTATTCAAGATTCATGATTCATGATTCAATTCATGATTCATAATTCAATTCATGATTCGAATCCTGATTCAACTCATGATTCATGATTCGATTTATGATTCATAATTCAATTCATGATTCATGATTCATGATTCAATTCATGATTCATGATTCGATTCATGATTCATGATTCAATTCATGATTCATAATTCAATTCATGATTCGAATCCTGATTCAACTCATGATTCATGATTCGATTTATGATTCATGATTCATGATTCATGATTCATGATTCAATTCATGATTCATGATTCAATTTATGATTCATGATGCATGATTCATGATTTATGATTCATGATTCAATTCATAATTCATGATTCATGATTCCTGATTCAATTCATGATTCATGATTCATGATTCAATTCATGATTCAATTCATGATTCATGATTCATGATTCAATTCATGATTCAATTCATGATTCATGATTCATGATTCAATTTATGATTCATGATTCAATTCATGATTCAATTCATGATTCATGATTCATGATTCAATTTATGATTCATGATTCATTATTCATGATTCAATTCATGATTCATGATTCATGATTCAATTCATGATTCAATTCATGATTCATGATTCATTAATCATGATTCATGATTCAATTCATGATTCATGATTCATGATTTATGATTCAATTTATGATTCATGATTCATAATTTAATTCATGATTCATAATTCATGATTCATGATTCAATTCATGATTCATAAATCATAATTCATGATTCAATTCATGATTCAATTCATGATTCATAAATCATGATTCATGATTCAATTCATGATTCATGATTCATGATTCATGATTCAATTCATGATTCATGATTCATGATTCATGATTCATGATTCATTAATCAATTTATGATTCATGATTCACTTCATTAATCGATTCATGATTCAATTTATGAATCAATTCATGATTCATGATTCATGATTCAATTCATGATTCATGATTCATGATTCGATTCATGATTCATGATTGATGATTCAATTCATGATCCATGATTCAATTCATAATTCATGATTCATGATTCAATTCATGATTCAATTCATGATTCATGATTCATGATTCGATTCATGATTCATGATTTAATTCATGATTCATGATTCATGATTCAATTCATGATTCATGATTCATGATTCATGATTCATGATTCAATTCATGATTCAATTCATGATTCATGATTCATGATTCATGATTCAATTCATGATTCATGATTCAATATTCATGATTCAATTCATGATTCATAATTTATGATTCATGATTCAATTCATGATTCAATTTATGATTCATGATTCATGATTCATGATTCATGATTCATGATTCATGATTCATGATTTAATTCATGATTTATGATTCATGATTCAATTTATGATTCAATTCATGATTCATGATTCATGATTCAATTTATATTTCATGATTCATGATTCATGATTCATGATTCAATTCATGATTCAATTCATGATTCATGATTCATGATTCAATTCATGATTCAATTCATGATTCATGATTCATGATTCATGATTCATGATTCATGGTTCATGATTCAATACATGATTCATGATTCATGATTCAATTCATAATTCATGATTCATGATTCATGATTCAATTCATGATTCATCATTCGATTCATGATTTTTTACTCATGATTCATGATTCGATTCATGTTTCATGATTCATTATTCAGTTCATGATTCATGATTCATGATTCATGATTCATGATTCAAGATTCATGATTCGATTCATGATTCATGATTCAATTCATGATTCATGATTCGATTCATGATTCATGATTCATGATTCAATTCATGATTCATGATTCATGATTCATGATTCAATTCATGATTCATGATTCATGATTCATGATTCAATTCATGATTCATGATTCGATTCATGATTCAATTCATGATTCAAGATTCATGATTCGATTCATGATTCATGATACAATTCATGATTCATGATTCATGATTCGATTCATGATTCAATTCATGATTCATGATTCGATTCATGATTCATGATTCAATTCATGATTCATGATTCATGATTCATGATTCATGATTCAATTCATGATTCATGATTCATGATTCGATTCATGATTCATGATTCAATTCATGATTCATGATTCATGATTCAATTCATGATTCATGATTCATGATTCAAATCATGATTCATGATTCATGATTCGATTTATGATTCATGATTCATGATTCATGACTCATGATTCAATTCATGATTCAAGATTCATGATTCGATTCATGATTCATGATTCAATTCATGATTCTTGATTCATGATTCATGATTCGATTCATGATTCATGATTCATGATTCATGATTCAATTCATGATTCATGATTCGATTCATGATTCAATTCATGATTCAAGATTCATGATTCGATTCATGATTCATGATACAATTCATGATTTATGATTCATGATTCGATTCATGATTCAATTCTTGATTCATGATTCGATTCATGATTCATGATTCAATTCATGATTCATGATTCATGATTCAATTCATGATTCATGATTCATGATTCGATTCATGATTCATGATTCAATTCATGATTCATGATTCATGATTCATGATTCAATTCATGATTCATGATTTATGATTCAATTCATAATTCATGATTCATGATTCATGATTCAATTCATGATTCATGATTCATGATTCGATTTATGATTCATGATTCATGATTCATGATTCATGATTCGATTTATGATTCATGATTCAGGATTCATGATTTATACTTCAATTCATGATTCATGATTCAATTCATGATTCATGATTCATGATTCATGATTCATGATTCATGATTCATGATTCGATTCATGATTCATGATTCATGATTCATGATTCAATTCATGATTCATGATTCATGATTCGATTCATGATTTATGATTCGATTCATGATTCATGATTCATGATTCGATTTAAGATTCATGATTCATGATTCATGATTCATTATTCATGATTCATCATTCAATTCATGATTCATGATTCATGATTCATGATTCGATTCATGATTCATGATTCGATTCATGATTCTTGATTCATGATTCATGATTCGATTCATGATTCATGATTCATGATTCATGATTCAATTCATGATTCATGATTCGATTCATGATTCATGATTCGATTCATGATTCATGATTCATGATTCATGATTCATGATTCATGATTCATGATTCATAATTCAATTCATGATTCATGATTCAATTCATGATTCATTATTCAAGATTCATGATTCATGATTCAATTCATGATTCATAATTCAATTCATGATTCGAATCCTGATTCAACTCATGATTCATGATTCGATTTATGATTCATGATTCATGATTCATGATTCATGATTCAATTCATGATTCATGATTCGATTCATGATTCATAATTTAATTCATGATTCATAATTCAATTCATGATTCGAATCCTGATTCAACTCATGATTCATGATTCAATTTATGATTCATGATTCATGATTCATGATTCATGATTCAATTCATAATTCATGATTCAATTTATGATTCATGATGCATGATTCATGATTTATGATTCATGATTCAATTCATGACTCATGATTCATGATTCAATTCATAATTCATGATTCATGATTCCTGATTCAATTCATGATTCATGATTCATGATTCAATTCATGATTCAATTCATGATTCATGATTCATGATTTAATTCATGATTCAATTCATGATTCATGATTCATGATTCATGATTCAATTCATGATTCAATTCATGAGTCAATTCATGATTCATGATTCATGATTCAATTTATGATTCATGATTCATTATTCATGATTCAATTCATGATTCATGATTCATGATTCAATTCATGATTCAATTCATGATTCATGATTCATGATTCAATTCATGATTCATGATTCATGATTTATGATTCAATTTATGATTCATGATTCATAATTTAATTCATGATTCATAATTCATGATTCATGATTCAATTCATGATTCATAAATCATAATTCATGATTCAATTCATGATTCAATTCATGATTCATAAATCATGATTCATGATTCAATTCATGATTCATGATTCATGATTCATGATTCAATTCATGATTCATGATTCATGATTCATGATTCATGATTCATTAATCAATTCATGATTCACTTCATTAATCGATTCATGATTCAATTTATGATTCAATTCATGATTCATGATTCATGATTCAATTCATGATTCATGATTCATGATTCGATTCATGATTCATGATTGATGATTCAATTCATGATCCATGATTCAATTCATAATTCATGATTCATGATTCAATTCATGATTCAATTCATGATTCATGATTCATGATTCGATTCATGAGTCATGATTCATGATTCATGATTCATGATTTAATTCATGATTCATGATTCATGATTCAATTCATGATTCATGATTCATGATTCATGATTCATGATTCAATTCATGATTCAATTCATGATTCATGATTCATGATTCATGATTCAATTCATGATTCATGATTCAATATTCATGATTCAATTCATGATTCATAATTTATGATTCATGATTCAATTCATGATTCAATTTATGATTCATGATTCATGATTCATGATTCATGATTCATGATTCATGATTTAATTCATGATTTATGATTCATGATTCAATTTATGATTCAATTCATGATTCATGATTCATGATTCAATTTATATTTCATGATTCATGATTCATGATTCATGATTCAATTCATGATTCAATTCATGATTCATGATTCAATTCATGATTCAATTCATGATTCATGATTCATGATTCATGATTCAATTTATGATTCATGATTCATGATTCATGATTCAATTCATGATTCAATTCATGATTCATGATTCATGATTCATGATTCAATTCATGATTCATGATTCATGATTCAATTCATGATTCATGATTCATGATTCATGATTCATGATTCATGATTCAATTTATGATTCATGATTCATGATTCATGATTCAATTCATGATTCAATTCATGAATCATGATTCAATACATGATTCATAATTTATGATTCATGATTTAATTCATGATTTATGATTCATGATTCAATTCATGATTCAATTCATGATTCATGATTCATGATTCAATTTATGATTCATGATTCATGATTCATGATTCAATTCATGATTCATGATTCATGATTCAATTTATGATTCATGATTTATGATTCATGATTCAATTCATGATTCATGATTCATGATTCATGATTCAATTCATGATTCATGATTCGATTCATTATTCTTGATTCATGATTCATGATTTGATTCATGATTCATGATTCGATTCATGATTCAATTCATGATTCATGATTCATAATTTAATTCATGATTCATAATTCATGATTCATAATTCAATTCATGATTCATAAATCATGATTCATGATTCAATTCATGATTCATGATTCATGATTCATGATTCATGATTCAATTCATGATTCATAAATCATGATTCATGATTCAATTCATGATTCATGATTCACTTCATGATTCATGATTCATGATTCAATTCATGATTCAATTCATGATTCATGATTCATGATTCAATTTATGATTCATGATTCATGATTCATTATTCATGATTCAATTCATGATTCATGATTCATGATTCAATTCATGATTCAATTCATGATTCATGATTCATGATTCATGATTCAATTCATGATTCAATTCATGATTCATGATTAATGATTCAATTTATGATTCATGATTCATGATTCATTATTCATGATTCAATTCATGATTCAATTCATGATTCATGATTCATGATTCATGATTCAATTCATGATTCATGATTCATGATTCATGATTTATGATTCAATTCATGATTCATGATTCATAATTTAATTCATGATTCATAATTCATGATTCATGATTCAATTCATGATTCATAAATCATGATTCATGATTCAATTCATGATTCAATTCATGATTCATAAATCATGATTCATGATTCAATTCATGATTCATGATTCATGATTCATGATTCAATTCATGATTCATGATTCATGATCCATGATTCATGATTCAATTCATGATTCATGATTCAATTCATTAATCGATTCATGATTCAATTCATGATTCAATTCATGATTCATGATTCATGATTCGATTCATGATTCATGATTGATGATTCAATTCATGATCCATGATTCAATTCATAATTCATGATTCATGATTCAATTCATGATTCAATTCATGATTCATGATTCATGATTCAATTTATGATTCATGATTCATGATTCATGATTTAATTCATGATTCATGATTCATGATTCAATTCATGATTCATGATTCATGATTCATGATTCTTGATATATGATTCAATTTATGATTCATGATTCATGATTCATGATTCAATTCATGATTCAATTCATGATTCATGATTCATGATTCATGATTCAATTCATGATTCATAATTCAATATTCATGATTCAATTCATGATTCATAATTTATGATTCATGATTCAATTCATGATTCAATTTATGATTCATGATTTAATTCATGATTTATGATTCATGATTCAATTTATGATTCAATTCATGATTCATGATTCATGATTCAATTTATATTTCATGATTCATGATTCATGATTCATGATTCAATTCATGATTCATGATTCATGATTCAATTCATGATTCAATTCATGATTCATGATTCATGATTCATGATTCAATTTATGATTCATGATTCATGATTCATGATTCAATTCATGATTCAATTCATGATTCATGATTCATGATTCAATTCATGATTCATGATTCATGATTCAATTCATGATTCATGATTCATGATTCATGATTCATGATTCAATTTATGATTCATGATTCATGATTCATGATTCAATTCATGATTCAATTCATGATTCATGATTCATGATTCAATTCATGATTCATGATTCATGATTCAATTCATGATTCATAATTCATGATTCATGATTCAATTCATGATTCATAATTCAATATTCATGATTCAATTCATGATTCATAATTTATGATTCATGATTCATGATTCATGATTCATGATTCAATTCATGATTCATGATTTATTTCATGATTTATGATTCATGATTCAATTCATGATTCAATTCATGATTCATGATTCATGATTCAATTTATGATTCATGATTCATGATTCATGATTCATGATTCAATTCATGATTCATGATTCATGATTCAATTCATGATTCAATTCATGATTCATGATTCATGATTCATGATTCAATTTATGATTCATGATTCATGATTCATGATTCAATTCATGATTCAATTCATGATTCATGATTCATGATTCATGATTCAATTCATGATTCATGAATTGATTCATGATTCTTGATTCATGATTCGATTCATGATTCTTGATTCATGATTCAATTAATGATTCATGGTTTGATTCATGATTCTTGATTCATGATTCGATTCATGATTCAAATTATGATTCATGATTCATGATTCAATTAATGATTCATAATTCATGATTCATAATTCATGATTCATGATTCAATTCATGATTCGATTCATGATTCATAATTCATGATTCATGATTCAATTCATGATTCAATTCATGATTCATGATTCATGATTCGAATCATGATTCATGATTCATGATTCAATTCATGATTCATAATTCAATATTCATGATTCAATTCATAATGCATAATTTATGATTCATGATTCAATTCATGATTCAATTCATGATTCATGATTCATGATTCATGATTCATGATTCAATTCATGATTCATGATTTAATTCATGATTTATGATTCATGATTCAATTCATGATTCAATTCATGATTCAATTCATGATTCATGATTCATGATTCATGATTTAATTCATGATTCATGATTCAATTTATGATTCATGATTCATGATTCAATTCATGATTCAATTCATGATTCATGATTCATGATTCAATTTATGATTCATGATTCATGATTCATGATTCAATTCATGATTCAATTCATGATTCATGATTCATGATTCATGATTCAATTCATGATTCATGATTCATGATTCAATTCATGATTCATGATTCATGATTCATGATTCATGATTCATGATTCAATTTATGATTCATGATTCATGATTCATGATTCAATTCATGATTCATAATTCAATATTAATGATTCATAATTTATGATTCATGATTCAATTCATGATTCAATTCATGATTCATAATTCATGATTCATGATTCATGATTCAATTCATGATTCATGATTTAATTCATGATTTATGATTCATGATTCAATTCATGATTCAATTCATGATTCATGATTCATGATTCATGATTCAATTTATGATTCATGATTCATGATTCATGATTCAATTCATGATTCAATTCATGATTCATGATTCATGATTCATGATTCATGATTCAATTCATGATTCATAATTCATGATTCATGATTCAATTCATGATTCATGAATTGATTCATGATTCTTGATTCATGATTCGATTCATGATTCAATTCATGATTCATGATTCATGATTCAATTCATGATTCATAATTCAATATTCATGATTCAATTCATGATTCATAATTTATGATTCATGATTCAATTCATGATTCAATTCATGATTTATGATTCATGATTCAATTTATGATTCAATTCATGATTCATGATTCATGATTTAATTCATGATTTATGATTCATGATTCAATTTATGATTCAATTCATGATTCATGATTCATGATTCAATTTATATTTCATGATTCATGATTCATGATTCATGATTCAATTCATGATTCATGATTCATGATTCAATTCATGATTCAATTCATGATTCATGATTCATGATTCAATTTATGATTCATGATTCATGATTCATGATTCAATTCATGATTCAATTCATGATTCATGATTCATGATTCATGATTCATGATTTAATTCATGATTCATGATTCATGATTCAATTCATGATTCATGATTCAATTTATGATTCATGATTCATGATTCATGATTCATGATTCAATTCATGATTCATGATTCATGATTCAATTCATGATTCAATTCATGATTCATGATTCATGATTCATGATTCAATTTATGATTCATGATTCATGATTCATGATTCAATTCATGATTCATAATTCATGATTCATGATTCAATTCATGATTCATAATTCAATATTCATGATTCAATTCATGATTCATAATTTATGATTCATGATTCATGATTCAATTCATGATTCAATTCATGATTCATGATTCAATTCATGATTCATAATTCATGATTCATGATTCAATTCATGATTCATAATTCAATATTCATGATTCAATTCATGATTCATAATTTATGATTCATGATTCATGATTCATGATTCATGATTCATTATTCAATTCATGATTCATGATTTAATTCATGATTTATGATTCATGATTCAATTCATGATTCAATTCATGATTCATGATTTAATTTATGATTCATGATTCATGATTCATGATTCATGATTCAATTCATGATTCATGATTCATGATTCAATTCATGATTCAATTCATGATTCATGATTCATGATTCATGATCCAATTTATGATTCATGATTCATGATTCATGATTCAATTCATGATTCAATTCATGATTCATGATTCATGATTCATGATTCATGATTCAATTCATGATTCATAATTCATGATTCATAATTCAATTAATGATTCATGAATTGATTCATGATTCTTGATTCATGATTCGATTCATGATTCTTGATTCATGATTCGATTCATGATTCTTGATTCATGATTCAAATTATGATTCATGATTCATGATTCATGATTCAATTCATGATTCATAATTCATGATTCATAATTCATGATTCATGATTCAATTCATGATTCGATTCATGATTCATGATTCATGATTCGATTCATGATTCAATTCATGATTCATGATTCATGATTCATGATCCAATTTATGATTCATGATTCATGATTCAATTCATGATTCAATTCATGATTCATGATTCATGATTCATGATTCAATTCATGATTCATAATTCATGATTCATGATTCAATTAATGATTCATGAATTGATTCTTGATTCTTGATTCATGATTCGATTCATGATTCTTGATTCATGATTCAATTAATGATTCATGATTTGATTCATGATTCTTGATTCATGATTCGATTCATGATTCTTGATTCATGATTCAAATTATGATTCATGATTCATGATTCATGATTCAATTCATGATTCATAATTCATGATTCATAATTCATGATTCATGATTCAATTCATGATTCGATTCATGATTCATGATTCATGATTCGATTCATGATTCATGATTCATGATTCATGATTCATGATTCAATTCATGATTCATAATTCAATATTCATGATTCAATTCATGATTCATAATTTATGATTCATGATTCAATTCATGATTCAATTCATGATTCATGATTCATGATTCATGATTTATGATTCATGATTCAATTCATGATTCATGATTTAATTCATGATTTATGATTCATGATTCAATTCATGATTCAATTCATGATTCATGATTCAATTTATGATTCATGATTCATGATTCATGATTCATGATTCAATTCATGATTCATGATTCATGATTCAAATCATGATTCAATTCATGATTCATGATTCATGATTCATGATTCAATTTATGATTCATGATTCATGATTCATGATTCAATTCATGATTCAATTCATGATTCATGATTCATGATTCATGATTCAATTCATGATTCATGATTCATGATTCAATTCATGATTAATGATTCATGATTCATGATTCATGATTCAATTTATGATTCATGATTCATGATTCAATTCATGATTTAATTCATGATTCATGATTCATGATTCATAATTCATGATTCATGATTCATAATTCATGATTCATGATTCATAATTCAATATTTATGATTCATAATTTATGATTCATGATTCAATTCATGATTCAATTCATGATTCATAATTCATGATTCATGATTCATGATTCAATTTATGATTCATGATTCAATTCATGATTCAATTCATGATTCATGATTCATGATTCAATTTATGATTCATGATTCAATTCATGATTCAATTCATGATTCATGATTCATGATTCAATTTATGATTCATGATTCATGATTCATGATTCATGATTCAATTCATGATTCATAATTCATGATTCAATTCATGATTCAATTCATGATTCATGATTCATGATTCATGATTCAATTTATGATTCATGATTTAATTCATGATTCAATTCATGATTCATGATTCATGATTCATGATTCATGATTCAATTCATGATTCATAATTCATGATTCATGATTCAATTCATGATTCATGAATTGATTCATGATTCTTGATTCATGATTCGATTCATGATTCTTGATTCATGATTCAATTCATGATTCATGATTTGATTCATGATTCTTGATTCATGATTCGATTCATGATTCTTGATTCATGATTCAAATTATGATTCATGATTCATGATTCATGATTCAATTCATGATTCATAATTCATGATTCATAATTCATGATTCATGATTCAATTCATGATTCGATTCATGATTCATGATTCATGATTCGATTCATGATTCAATTCATGATTCATGATTCATGATTCATGATCCAATTTATGATTCATGATTCATGATTCATGATTCAATTCATGATTCAATTCATGATTCATGATTCATGATTCAATTCATGATTCATAATTCATGATTCATGATTCAATTAATGATTCATGAATTGATTCTTGATTCTTGATTCATGATTCGATTCATGATTCTTGATTCATGATTCAATTAATGATTCATGATTTGATTCATGATTCTTGATTCATGATTCGATTCATGATTCTTGATTCATGATTCAAATTATGATTCATGATTCATGATTCATGATTCAATTCATGATTCATAATTCATGATTCATAATTCATGATTCATGATTCAATTCATGATTCGATTCATGATTCATGATTCATGATTCGATTCATGATTCATGATTCATGATTCATGATTCAATTCATGATTCATAATTCAATATTCATGATTCAATTCATGATTCATAATTTATGATTCATGATTCAATTCATGATTCAATTCATGATTCATGATTCATGATTCATGATTTATGATTCATGATTCAATTCATGATTCATGATTTAATTCATGATTTATGATTCATGATTCAATTCATGATTCAATTCATGATTCATGATTCATGATTCAATTTATGATTCATGATTCATGATTCATGATTCATGATTCAATTCATGATTCATGATTCATGATTCAAATCATGATTCAATTCATGATTCATGATTCATGATTCATGATTCAATTTATGATTCATGATTCATGATTCATGATTCAATTCATGATTCAATTCATGATTCATGATTCATGATTCATGATTCAATTCATGATTCATGATTCATGATTCAATTCATGATTAATGATTCATGATTCATGATTCATGATTCAATTTATGATTCATGATTCATGATTCAATTCATGATTTAATTCATGATTCATGATTCATGATTCATAATTCATGATTCATGATTCATAATTCATGATTCATGATTCATAATTCAATATTTATGATTCATAATTTATGATTCATGATTCAATTCATGATTCAATTCATGATTCATAATTCATGATTCATGATTCATGATTCAATTTATGATTCATGATTCAATTCATGATTCAATTCATGATTCATGATTCATGATTCAATTTATGATTCATGATTCAATTCATGATTCAATTCATGATTCATGATTCATGATTCAATTTATGATTCATGATTCATGATTCATGATTCATGATTCAATTCATGATTCATAATTCATGATTCAATTCATGATTCAATTCATGATTCATGATTCATGATTCATGATTCAATTTATGATTCATGATTTAATTCATGATTCAATTCATGATTCATGATTCATGATTCATGATTCATGATTCAATTCATGATTCATAATTCATGATTCATGATTCAATTCATGATTCATGAATTGATTCATGATTCTTGATTCATGATTCGATTCATGATTCTTGATTCATGATTCAATTCATGATTCATGATTTGATTCATGATTCTTGATTCATGATTCGATTCATGATTCTTGATTCATGATTCAAATTATGATTCATGATTCATGATTCATGATTCAATTCATGATTCATAATTCATGATTCATAATTCATGATTCATGATTAAATTCATGATTCGATTCATGATTCATGATTCGATTCATGATTCATGAGTCATGATTCAATTCTAGATTCATGATTCAATTCATGATTCATGATTCATGATTTAATTCCTGATTCAATTCATGATTCATGATTTATGATTCATGATTCATGATTCAATTCATGATTCATAATTCATGATTCAATTCATGATTCATGATTCAAGATTCATGATTCATGATTTAATTCATGATTCATGATTCTTGATTCAATTCATGATTCATGATTAATGATTCGATTCATGATTCATGATTCAATTCATGATTCATAATTCATGATTCATGATTCAAATCATAAATTATGATACATGATTCATGATTCAATTGATGATTCATGATTCATAATTCAATTCATGATTCAATTCATGATTCATGATTCAATTCATGATTCAATTCATGATTCATGATTCATGATTCATGATTCATGATTCAATTCATGATTCATGATTCATGATTCAATTCATGATTCATGATTCATGATTCATGATTCAATTTATGATTCATGATTCATGATTCATGATTCAATTCATGATTTAATTCATGATTCATGATTCATGATTCATGATTCAATTCATGATTCATAATTCAATATTCATGATTCAATTCATGATTCATAATTTATGATTCATGATTCAATTCATGATTCAATTCATGATTCATGATTCATGATTCAATTCATGATTCATGATTAGATTCATAATTCTTGATTCATGATTCGATTCAAGATTCATGATTCATGTATCAATTCATGATTCATGATTTATGATTCATGATTCAATTCATGATTCATGATTCATGATTCAATTCATGATTCATGATTCGATTCATGATTCTTGATTCATGATTCATGATTTGATTCATGATTCATGAATCGATTCATGATTCATGATTCAATTCATGATTCATGATCCATAATTTAATTCATGATTCTTAATTCATGATTCATGATTCAATTCATGATTCATAAATCATGATTCATGATTCAATTCATGATTCATGATTCATGATTCAATTCATGATTCATAAATCATGATTCATGATTCAATTCATGATTCATGATTCAATTCATGATTCATGATTCATGATTCATGATTCAATTCATGATTCATGATTCATGATTCAATTCATGATTCAATTCATGATTCATGATTCATGATTCATGATTTATGATTCATGATTCAATTCATGATTCATAATTCATGATTCATGATTTATGATTCGATTCATGATTCATGATTCATGATTCATTTCATGATCCATGATTTAATTCATGATTCATGATTCTTGATTCAATTCATGATTCAATTCATGATTAATGATTCATGATTCATGATTTAATTCATGATTCATAATTCAATATTCATGATTCAATTCATGATTTATAATTCATGATTCATGATTCAATTCATGATTCATGATTCAATTCATGATTCATGATTCAATTCATGATTCAATTCATGATTCATGATTCAATTCATGATGCATAATTCATGATTCATGAATATAATCATGATTCATAATTCATGTTTCAATTCATGATTCATGATTCATGATTAGATTCATGATTCATGATTTATGATTCAATTCATGATTTATGATTCATGATTCATGATTCATGATTCAATTCATGATTCATGATTCATGATTCAATTCATGATTTATGATTCATGATTTATGATTCATGATTTATGATTCAATTCATGATTCATGATTAATAATTTAATTCATGATTCATAATTCATGATTCATGATTCAATTCATGATTCATAAATCATGATTCATGATTCAATTCATGATTCATGATTCATGATTCATGATTCAATTCATGATTCATAAATCATGATTCATGATTCAATTCATGATTCATGATTCAATTCATGAATAAATTCATGATTCATGATTCATGATTCGATTCATGATTCAATTCATGATCCATGATTCAATTCATGATTCATGATTCATGATTCAATTCATGATTCAATTCATGATTAATGATTCATGATTCATGATTCAATTCATGATTCATAATTCAATATTCATGATTCAATTCATGATTCATAATTTATGATTCAATTCATGATTCATGATTCATGATTCATGATTTATGATTCGATTCATGATTCATGATTCAATTCATGATCCATGATTCAATTCATGATTCATAATTCATGATTCATAATTCAATTCATGATTCATGATTCATGATTCAATTCATGATTCAATTCATGAATCATGATTCATGATTCATGATTCAATTCATTATTCATAATTCATGATTCATGAATATAATCATGATTCATAATTCATGTTTCAATTCATTATTCATGATTCATGATTCATGATTCATGATTAGATTCATGATTCATGATTTATGATTCAATTCATGATTTATGATTCAATTCATGATTCATGATTCATGATTCAATTCATGATTCATGATTTAATTCATGATTCATGATTCAATTCATGATTCAATTCATGATTCATGATTCATGATTCATGATTCATGATTCAATTCATGATTCATAATTCATGATTTATGATTCATGATTCATATCATGATTCATGATTTATGATTCAAGATTCATGATTCAATTCATGATTCATGATTCTTGATTCAATTCATGATTTATGATTCATGATTCATGATTCATGATTCATGATTCATGATTCAATTCATGATTCATAATTCATGATTCATGATTCATGATTCGATTCATGATCCATAATTCATGATTCTTGATTCAATTCATGATTTATGATTCATGATTCATGATTCATGATTCATGATTCATGATTCAATTCATGATTCATAATTCATGATTCATGATTCATGATTCGATTCATGATCCATAATTCATGATTCATGATTTAATTCATGATTCATGATTTAATTCATGATTCATGATTCAATTCATGATTCATGATTCATGATTCAATTCATGATTCATAATTCATGATTCATGATTCAATTCATGATTCATGATTCAATTCATGATTCATGATTCATGATTATATTCATGATTTATAATTCATGATTCATGATTCAATTCATGATTCATGATTCTTGATTCAATTCATGATTCATGATTCATAATTCATGATTCATGATTCAATTCATGATTCATAATTCATGATTTATGATTCATGATTCGATTCATGATCCATAATTCATGATTCATGATTTAATTCATGATTCATGATTTAATTCATAATTCATGATTCATGATTCAATTCATGATTCAATTCATGATTCATGATTCATGATTCAATTCATGATTCATGATTCATGATTCAATTCATGATTCAATTCATGATTCATAATTTATGATTCATGATTCATGATTCAATTCATGATTCATGATTCATGATTATATTCATGATTCATAATTCATGATTCATGATTCAATTCATGATTCATGATTCTTGATTCATGATTCAATTCATGATTCATGATTCTTGATTCAGTTCATGCTTCATGATTCTTGATTCAATTCATGATTCATGATTCATGATTCATGATTCAATTAATGATTCATGATTCATGATTCGATTTATGATTCAATTCATGATTCATGATTCGATTCATGATTCATAATTCATGATTTATGATTCATGATTCGATTTATGATCCATAATTCATGATTCATGATTTAATTCATGATTCATGATTTAATTCATAATTCATGATTCATGATTCAATTCATGATTCATGATTCATGATTCAATTCATGATTCAATTCATGATTCAATTCAAGATTCATGATTCATGATTCATGATTCAATTCATGATTCATAAATCATCATTCATGATTCAATTCATGATTCATAATTCAATATTCATGATTCAATTCATGATTCATAATTCATGATTCATAATTCAATTCATGATTCATGATTCATGATTCAATTCATGATTCAATTCATGATTCATAATTCATGATTCATGATTTAATTCATGATTCATAATTCATGATTCATGAATATAATCATGATTCATAATTCATGTTTCAATTCATTATTTATGATTCATGATTCATGATTCATGATTAGATTCATGATTCATGATTTATGATTCAATTCATGATTTATGATTCATGATTCATGATTCATGATTCAATTCATGATTCTTGATTCAATTCATGATTCAATTCATGAGTCATGATTCATGATTCAATTCATGATTCATGATTCAATTCATGATTTATGGTTCAATTCATGATTCAATTCATGATTCATGATTCATGATTCATGATTCAATTCATGATTCATAATTCATGATTCATGATTCAATTCATGATTCATGATTATATTCATGATTCATAATTCAATTCATGATTCATGATTCATGATTATATTCATGATTCATAATTCATGATTCATGATTCAATTCATGATTCATGATTCAAGATTCATGATTCAATTCATGATTCATGATTCTTGATTCAATTCATGATTTATGATTCATGATTCAATTCATGATTTACGATTCATGATCCATGATTCATGATTCAATTCATGATTCATAATTCATGATTCATGATTCATGATTCGATTCATGATCCATAATTCATGATTCATGATTTAATTCATGATTCATGATTCAATTCATGATTCATGATTCATGATTATATTCATGATTCATAATTCATGATTCATGATTCAATTCATGATTCATGATTCATGATTATATTCATGATTCATATTTCATGATTCATGATTCAATTCATGATTCATGATTCAAGATTCATGATTCAATTCATGATTCATAAGTCTTGATTCAATTCATGATTCATGATTCATGATTTATGATTCATGATTCGATTCATGATCCATAATTCATGATTCATGATTTAATTCATGATTCATGATATAATTCATAATTCATGATTCAATTCATGATTCATGATTCAATTCATGATTCATGATTCATGATTCATGATTCATGATTCAATTCATGATTCATGATTCAATTCATGATTCAATTCATGATTCATGATTCATGATTCATGATTCAATTCATGATTCATAATTCATGATTCATGATTCAATTCATGATTCATGATTCAATTCATGATTCATGATTCTTGATTCATGATTCATGATTCATAATTCATGATTCATGATTCAATTCATGATTCATGATTCTTGATTCATGATTCATGATTCATGATTCAGTTCATGATTCATGATTCTTGATTCAATTCATGATTCATGATTCATGATTCATGATTCATGATTCAATTAATGATTCATGATTCATGATTCGATTCATGATTCATGATTCAATTCATGATTCATGATTCGATTCATGATTCATGATTCGATTCATGATTCATGATTCAATTCATGATTCATGATTCATGATTTAATTCATGATTCACTTCATGATTCATGATTCAATTTATGATTCATGATTCATGATTCATGATTCAATTCATGATTCAATTTATGATTCATGATTCATGATTTAATTCATGATTCAATTCATGATTCATAATTCATGATTCAATTCATGATTCATAATTCAGGATTCATGATTCAATTCATGATTCATGATTCAGGTTTCATGATTCATGATTTAATTCATGATTCATGATTCAATTCATGATTCGATTCATGATTCAATTCATGATTCGATTCATGATTCATGATTCGATTCATGATCCATAATTCATAATTCATGATTTAATTCATGATTCAATTCATGATTCATGATTCATGATTCAATTCATGATTCATGATTCATGATTCAATTCATGATTCAATTCATGATTCATGATTCATGATTCATGATTCAATTCATGATTCATAATTCATGATTCATGATTCAAATCATGATTCGAGATTCAATTCATGATTCATGATTATATTCATGATTCATAATTCATGATTCATGATTCAATTCATGATTCATGATTCAAGATTCATGATTAAATTCATGATTCATGATTCTTGATTCAATTCATGATTCATGATTCTTGATTCAATTCATGATTCATGATTCATGACTCATGATTCATGATTCGATTCATGATTCATGATTCAATTCATGATTCATAATTCATGATTCATGATTCAATTCATGATTCATGATCCATGATTCATGATTCAATTAATGATTCATGATTCTTGATTCAATTCATGATTCATGATTCATGACTCATGATTCATGATTCGATTCATGATTCATGATTTATTCATGATTCATGATTTATGATTCATGATTCAATTCATATTTCATGATTCAATTCATGATTCAATTCATGATTCATGATTCATTATTCATGATTCAATATATGATTCATGATTCATGATTCAATTCATTATTCATAATTCATGATTCATGATTCATTTCATGATTCATGATTCAAGATTCATGATTCATGATTCAATTCATGATTCATGATTCTTGATTCAATTCATGATTCATGATTCATGATTTAATTCATGATTCATGATTCATGATTCGATTCATGATTCATGATTCATGAATCAATTCATGATTCATAATTCATGATTCATCATTTAATTCATGATTCATGATCCATGATTCATGATTCAATTCATGATTCATGATTCATGATTCAATTCATGATTCAATTCATGATTCATGATTCATGATTAAATTCATGATTCATGATTCGATTCATAATTCTTGATTCATGATTCGATTCATGATTCATGATTCATGATTTAATTCATGATTCATGATTTATGATTCATGATTCAATTCATGATTCATGATTCGATTTATGATTCTTGATTCATGATTCATGATTCGATTCATGATTCATGATTCATGATTCAATTCATGATTCATAATTCATGATTCAATTCATGATTTATGATTCAATTCATGAATCATGATTCATGATTCAATTCATGATTCAATTCATGATTCATGATTCATGATTCAATTCATGATTCATGATTCAAGATTCATGATTCAATTCATGATTCATAAGTCTTGATTCAATTCATGATTCATGATTCATGATTTATGATTCATGATTCGATTCATGATCCATAATTCATGATTCATGATTTAATTCATGATTCATGATATAATTCATAATTCATGATTCAATTCATGATTCATGATTCAATTCATGATTCATGATTCATGATTCATGATTCATGATTCAATTCATGATTCATGATTCAATTCATGATTCAATTCATGATTCATGATTCATGATTCATGATTCAATTCATGATTCATAATTCATGATTCATGATTCAATTCATGATTCATGATTCAATTCATGATTCATGATTCTTGATTCATGATTCATGATTCATAATTCATGATTCATGATTCAATTCATGATTCATGATTCTTGATTCATGATTCATGATTCATGATTCAGTTCATGATTCATGATTCTTGATTCAATTCATGATTCATGATTCATGATTCATGATTCATGATTCAATTAATGATTCATGATTCATGATTCGATTCATGATTCATGATTCAATTCATGATTCATGATTCGATTCATGATTCATGATTCGATTCATGATTCATGATTCAATTCATGATTCATGATTCATGATTTAATTCATGATTCACTTCATGATTCATGATTCAATTTATGATTCATGATTCATGATTCATGATTCAATTCATGATTCAATTTATGATTCATGATTCATGATTTAATTCATGATTCAATTCATGATTCATAATTCATGATTCAATTCATGATTCATAATTCAGGATTCATGATTCAATTCATGATTCATGATTCAGGTTTCATGATTCATGATTTAATTCATGATTCATGATTCAATTCATGATTCGATTCATGATTCAATTCATGATTCGATTCATGATTCATGATTCGATTCATGATCCATAATTCATAATTCATGATTTAATTCATGATTCAATTCATGATTCATGATTCATGATTCAATTCATGATTCATGATTCATGATTCAATTCATGATTCAATTCATGATTCATGATTCATGATTCATGATTCAATTCATGATTCATAATTCATGATTCATGATTCAAATCATGATTCGAGATTCAATTCATGATTCATGATTATATTCATGATTCATAATTCATGATTCATGATTCAATTCATGATTCATGATTCAAGATTCATGATTAAATTCATGATTCATGATTCTTGATTCAATTCATGATTCATGATTCTTGATTCAATTCATGATTCATGATTCATGACTCATGATTCATGATTCGATTCATGATTCATGATTCAATTCATGATTCATAATTCATGATTCATGATTCAATTCATGATTCATGATCCATGATTCATGATTCAATTAATGATTCATGATTCTTGATTCAATTCATGATTCATGATTCATGACTCATGATTCATGATTCGATTCATGATTCATGATTTATTCATGATTCATGATTTATGATTCATGATTCAATTCATATTTCATGATTCAATTCATGATTCAATTCATGATTCATGATTCATTATTCATGATTCAATATATGATTCATGATTCATGATTCAATTCATTATTCATAATTCATGATTCATGATTCATTTCATGATTCATGATTCAAGATTCATGATTCATGATTCAATTCATGATTCATGATTCTTGATTCAATTCATGATTCATGATTCATGATTTAATTCATGATTCATGATTCATGATTCGATTCATGATTCATGATTCATGAATCAATTCATGATTCATAATTCATGATTCATCATTTAATTCATGATTCATGATCCATGATTCATGATTCAATTCATGATTCATGATTCATGATTCAATTCATGATTCAATTCATGATTCATGATTCATGATTAAATTCATGATTCATGATTCGATTCATAATTCTTGATTCATGATTCGATTCATGATTCATGATTCATGATTTAATTCATGATTCATGATTTATGATTCATGATTCAATTCATGATTCATGATTCGATTTATGATTCTTGATTCATGATTCATGATTCGATTCATGATTCATGATTCATGATTCAATTCATGATTCATAATTCATGATTCAATTCATGATTTATGATTCAATTCATGAATCATGATTCATGATTCAATTCATGATTCAATTCATGATTCATGATTCATGATTCAATTCATGATTCATGATTCATGATTTAATTCATGATTCAATTCATGATTCATGATTCATGATTCATGATTCATGATTCAATTCATGATTCATGATTCATGATTTATGATTTAATTCATGATTCATGATTCATAATTCAATTCATGATTCATAATTCATGATTCATGATTCAATTCATGATTCATAATTCATGATTCATGATTCAATTCATGATTCATGATTCAATTCATTAATCGATTCATGATTCAATTCATGATTCAATTCATGATTCATGATTCATGATTTGATTCATGATTCATGATGCAATTCATGATCCATGATTCAATTTATGATTCATGATCCATGATTCAATTCTTGATTCATAATTCATGATTCATGATTCAATTCATGATTCAATTCATGATTCATGATTCATGATTCATGATTCATGATTCAATTCATGATACATAATTCACGATTCATGAAAATATTCATGATTCATAATTCATGATTCAATTCATTATTCATGATTCATGATTCATGATTAGATTCATGATTCATGATTTATGATTCAATTCATTATTTATGATTCATGATTCATGATTTATATATCAATTCATGATTCATGATTTATGATTCAATTCATTATTTATGATTCATGATTCATGATTTATATATCAATTCATGATTCATGATTCATGATTTAAGTCATGATTCATGAATCATGATTCGATTCATGATTTATGATTGAATTCATGATTCATGATTCATGATTTGATTCATGATTCATGATTCATGATTCAATTCATGATTCATGATTCATGATTCAATTCACGATTCAATTCATGATTTATGATTCAATTCATGATTCATGATTCATGATTCTATTCATGATTCATGATTCATGATTCATGATTCAAGTCATGATTCATGATTCGATTCATGATTCTTGATTCATAATTCATGATTCGATTCATGATTCATGATTCATGATTCAAGTCATGATTCATGATTCGATTCATGATTCTTGATTCATGATTCGATTCATGATTCATGATTCATGATTCAATTCATGATTCTTGATTCATGATTCAATTCATGATTCATGAATCATGATTCGATTCATGATTCATGATTCAATTCATGATTCATGATTCATGATTCGATTCGTGATTCATGATTCAATTTATGATTCATGATTCATGATTCGATTCGTGATTCATGATTCAATTCATGATTCAATTCATGATTCATGATTCATGATTCATGATTCATGATTCAATTCATGATTCAATTCATGATTCATGATTCATGATTCATGATTCAATTCATGATTCATAATTCATGATTCATGATTCAATTCATGATTCATGATTTGATTCATGATTCAATTCATGATTCGATTCATGATTCATGATTCATGATTCAATTCATGATTCATGATTCATGATTAAATTCATGATTCATAATTCATGATTCAATTCATAATTCAATTCATGATTCATGATTCATGATTCATGATTCAATTCATGATTCATAATTCATGATTCATGATTCAATTCATGATTCATGATTCAATTCATGATTCGTGATTCAATTCATGATTCATAATTCATGATTAATGATTCAATTCATGATTCATGATTCAAGATTCATGATTCATGATTCAATTCATGATTCATGATTCATGATTCATGATTCATGATTCGATTCATGATTCATGATTCATGATTCAATTCATGATTCATGATTCATGATTCATGATTTGATTCATGATACATAATTCACGATTCATGAAAATATTCATGATTCATAATTCATGATTCAATTCATTATTCATGATTCATGATTAGATTCATGATTCATGATTTATGATTCAATTCATTATTTATGATTCATGATTCATGATTTATATATCAATTCATGATTCATGATTCATGATTTAATTCATGATTCATGATTCAATTCATGATTCATGATTCGATTCATGATTCATGATTCAATTCATGATTCATGATTTGATTCATAATTCTTGATTCATGATTCGATTCATGATTCATAATTCTTGATTCATGATTCATGATTTATTCATGATTCTTGATTTATGATTCATGATTCAATTCATATTTCATGATTCATAATTCAATTCATGATTCATGATTCATGATTCAATATATGATTCATGATTTATGATTCAATTCATGATTCATGATTCATGATTCAATTCATGATTCATTATTCAATTCATGATTCATGATTCAAGATTCATGATTCAATTCATGATTCATGATTCTTGATTCAATTCATGATTCATGATTCTTGATTCAATTCATGATTCATGATTCATGATTCATGATTCATGATTCGATTCATGATTCATGATTCAATTTATGATTCATAATTCATGATTCATGATTCAATTCATGATTCATGATTCTTGATTCAATTCATGATTCTTGATTCAATTCATGATTCATGATTCATGATTCAATTCATGATTCATGATTCATGATTCAATTCATGATTCATGATTCAATTCATGATTCATGATTCATGATTCAATTCATGATTCATGATTCATGATTCAATTCATGATTCATAATTCATGATTCAATTCATGATTCAATTCATGATTCATGATTCATGATTCAATTCATGATTCATGATTTGATTCATAATTCTTGATTCATGATTCGATTCATGATTCATAATTCTTGATTCATGATTCGATTCATGATTCATGAGTCATGATTTATGATTCATGATTCAATTCATATTTCATGATTCAATTCATGATTCATGATTCATGATTCATGATTCATGATTCCATTCATGATTCATGATTCAATTCATGATTCATAATTCATGATTCATGATTCAATTCATGATTCATGATTCATGATTCATGATTCATGATTCAATATATGATTCATGATTCATGATTCAATTCATTATTCATAATTCATGATTCATGATTCAATTCATGATTCATGATTCAAGATTCATGATTCATGATTCAATTCATGATTCATGATTCTTGATTGAATTCATGATTCATGATTCATGATTTAATTCATGATTCATGATTCATGATTCGATTCATGATTCATGATTCATGAATCAATTCATGATTCATAATTCATGATTCATCATTTAATTCATGATTCATGATCCATGATTCATGATTCAATTCATGATTCATGATTCATGATTCAATTCATGATTCAATTCATGATTCATGATTCATGATTCAATTCATGATTCATGATTCGATTCATAATTCTTGATTCATGATTCGATTCATGATTCATGATTCATGATTCAATTCATGATTCATGATTCATGATTCAATTCATGATTGATGATTCGATTTATGATTCTTGATTCATGATTCATGATTCGATTCATGATTCATGATTCATGATTCAATTCATGATTCATGATTCATGATTCAATTCATGATTCATGAATCATGATTCGATACATGATTCATGATTCAATTCATGATTCATGATTCATGATTCGATTCATGATTTATGATTCGATTCATGATTCATGATTCAATTCATGAATCATGATTCATGATTCAATTCATGATTCATGATTCATGATTCAATTTATGATTCATGATTCATGATTCATGATTCAATTCATGATTCATGATTCATGATTTAATTCATGATTCAATTCATGATTCATGATTCATGATTCATGATTCATGATTCAATTCATGATTCATGATTCATGATTTATGATTTAATTCATGATTCATGATTCATAATTCAATTCATGATTCATAATTCATGATTCATGATTCAATTCATGATTCACAATTCATGATTCATGATACAATTCATGATTCATGATTCAATTCATTAATCGATTCATGATTCAATTCATGATTCAATTCATGATTCATGATTCATGATTCGATTCATGATTCATGATTCATGATGCAATTCATGATCCATGATTCAGATCATGATTCATGATTCATGATTCAATTCATGATTCAATTCATGATTCATGATTCATAATTACTGATTCATGATTCAATTCATGATTCATGATTCATGATTCAATTCATGATTCATAATTCATGATTCATGATTCAATTCATGATTCAATTCATGATTCATGATTCATGATTCATGATTCAATTCATGATACATAATTCACGATTCATTAAAATATTCATGATTCATAATTCATTATTCAATTCATTATTTATGATTCATGATTCATGATTTATGATTCATGATTCATGATTTATATATCAATTCATGATTCATGATTCATGATTTAATTCATGATTCATGAATCATGATTCGATTCATGATTCATGATTGAATTCATGATTCATGATTCATGATTTGATTCATGATTCATGATTCATGATTCAATTCATGATTCATGATTCATGATTCAATTCATGATTCATAATTCATGATTCATGATTCATGATTCAATTCATGATTCATGATTCATGATTAAATTCACGATTCAATTCATGATTTATGATTCATGATTCAATTCATGATTCATGATTCATTTCATGATTCATGATTCTATTCATAATTCTTGAGTCATGATTCGATTCATGATTCATGATTCATGATTCATGATTCATGATTCAATTCATGATTCATGATTCATGATTCAATTCAAGATTCATGATTCGATTCATGATTCTTAATTCATGATTCATGATTCGATTCATGATTCATGATTCATGATTCAATTCATGATTCTTGATTTATGATTCAATTCATGATTCATGAATCATGATTCGATTCATGATTCATGATTCAATTCATGATTCATGATTCATGATTCGATTCATGATTCATGATTCAATTCATGATTCATGATTCAATTCATGATTCATGATTCATGATTCAATTCATGATTCAATTCATGATTCATGATTCATGATTCAATTTATGATTCATGATTCATGATTCAATTCATGATTCTTGCCTTATGATTCAATTCATGATTCAATTCATGATTCATGATTCATGATTCATGATTCAATTTATGATTCATGATTCATGATTCATGATTCAATTCATGATTCATGATTCATGATTCATGATTTAATTCATGATTCATGATTCATGATTCATGATTCATGATTCAATTCATGATTCTTAATTCATGATTCATGATTCAATTCATGATTCATGATTCGATTCATGATCCATAATTCATGATTCATGATTTAATTCATGATTCATGATTCAATTCATGATTCATGATTCATGATTCAATTCATGATTCAATTCATGATTCATGATTCATGATTCAATTCATGATTCATGATTCATGATTCAATTCATGATTCAATTCATGATTCATGATTCATGATTCATGATTCAATTCATGATTCATAATTCATGATTCATGATTCAATTCATGATTCATGATTCATGATTCAATTCATAATTCATGATTAATGATTCAATTCATGATTCATGATTCAAGATTCATGATTCATGATTCAATTCATGATTCATGATTCATGATTCATGATTCATGATTCGATTCATGATTCATGATTCATGATTCAATTCATGATTCATGATTCATGATTCATGATTTGATTCATGATTCATGATTCATGATTCAATTCATGATTCATAATTCATGATTCATGATTCAATTTATGATTCATGATCCATGATTCATGATTCAATTCATGATTCATGATTCATGATTCAATTCATGATTCATGATTTGATTCATAATTCTTGATTCATGATTCGATTCATGATTCATAATTCTTGATTCATGATTCATGATTCATGATTTATTCATGATTCTTGATTTATGATTCATGATTCAATTCATATTTCATGATTCATAATTCAATTCATGATTCATGATTCATGATTCAATATATGATTCATGATTCATGATTCAATTCATGATTCATAATTCATGATTCAATTCATTATTCAATTCATGATTCATGATTCATGATTCATGATTCAATTCATGATTCATGATTCAATTCATGATTCATGATTCATGATTATATTCATGATTCATAATTCATGATTCATGATTTAATTCATGATTCATGATTTTTGATTCAATTCATGATTCATGATGCTTGATTCAATTCATGATTCATGATTCTTGATTCAATTCATGATTCATGATTCATGATTCATGATTCATGATTCGATTCATGATACATGATTCATGATTCAATTAATGATTGGTAATTCATGATTCATGATTCAATTCATAATTCATGATCCATGATTCATGATTCAATTCATGATTCCTGATCCATGATTCAATTCATGATTCATGATTCATGATTCAATTCATGATTCATGATTTGATTCATAATTCTTGATTCATGATTCGATTCATGATTCATAATTCTTGATTCATGATTTGATTCATGATTCATGATTTATTCATGATTCATGATTTATGATTCATGATTCAATTCATATTTCAAGATTCATGATTCAATTCATGATTCAATTCATGATTCATGATTCATGATTCATGATTCATGATTCCATTCATGATTCATGATTCAATTCATGATTCATGATTCATGATTATATTCATGATTCATAATTAATGATTCATGATTTAATTCATGATTCATGATTCATGATTCAATTCATGATTCATGATTCTTGATTCAATTCATGATTCATGATTCATGATTCATGATTCATGATTCGATTCATGATTCATGATTCATGATTCATGATTCAATTCATGATTGGTAATTCATGATTCATGATTCAATTCATGATTTATGATCCATGATTCATGATTCAATTCATGATTCCTGATTCATGATTCAATTCATGATTCATGTTTCATGATTCAATTCATGATTCATGATTCAATTCATAATTCATGATTTGATTCATAATTCTTGATTCATGATTCGATTCATGATTCATAATTCTTGATTCATGATTTGATTCATGATTCATGATTCATGATTTGATTCATGATTCATGATTCATGATTTATTCATGATTCATGATTTATGATTCATGATTCAATTCATATTTCATGATTCATGATTCAATTCATGATTCAATTCATGATTCATGATTCATGATTCATGATTCATGATTCATGATTCATGATTCAATTCATTATTCATAATTTATGATTCATGATTCAATTCATGATTCAAGATTCATGATTCATGATACAATTCATGATTCATGATTCTTGATTCAAATCATGATTCATGATTCATGATTTGATTCATGATTCATGATTCATCATTTAATTCATGATTCATGATTCGATTCATAATTCTTGATTCATGATTCGATTCATGATTCATGATTTAATTCATGATTCATGATTTATGATTCATGATTCAATTCATTAATCATGATTCATGATTCATGATTCAATTCATGATTCATGATTCGATTTATGATTCTTGATTCATGATTCATGATTCGATTCATGATTCATGATTCAATTCATGATTCATGATTTATGATTCATGATTCAATTCATGATTCATGATTCAATTCATGATTCATGAATCATGATTCGATTCATGATTCATGATTCAATTCATGATTCATGATTCGATTCATGATTCAATTCGATTCATGAATCATGATTCGATTCATGATTCATGATTCATGATTCAATTTATGATTCATGATTCATGATTCATGATTCAATTCATGATTCATGATTCATGATTTAATTCATGATTCAATTCATGATTCATGATTTATGATTCATGATTCATGATTCAATTCATGATTCATGATTCATGATTTATGATTCAATTCATGATTCATGATTCATAATTCAATTAATGATTCATAATTCATGATTCATGATTCAATTCATGATTCATGATTCAATTCATGATTCATAATTCATGATTCATGATTTAATTCATGATTCATGATTCATGATTTAATTAATGATTCATGATTTAATCGATTCATGATTCAATTAATGATTCATGATTCATGATTCAATTCATGATTCAATTCATGATTCATGATTCATAATTCATGTTTCATGATTCAATTCATGATTCATGATTCATGATTCATGATTCATGATTCAATTCATGATTCATAATTCATGATTCATGATTCATGATTTGATTCATGATCCATGATTCATAATTCAATTCATGATTCATGATTCAAGATTCAATTCATGATTCATGATTCAATTCATGATTCATGATTTGATTCATAATTCTTGATTCATGATTCGATTCATGATTCATGATTCATGATTTATTCATGATTCATGATTTATGATTCATGATTCAATTCATATTTCATGATTCATGATTCAATTCATGATTCAATTCATGATTCATGATTCATGATTCATGATTCATGATTCATGATTCATGATTCAATTCATGATTCATAATTCATGATTCATGATTCAATTCATGATTCATGATCCATGATTCATGATTCAATTCATGATTCATGATTCATGATTCAATTCATGATTCAATTCATGATTCATGATTCATGATTCAATTCATGATTCATGATTTGATTCATAATTCTTGATTCATGATTCGATTCATGATTCATAATTCTTGATTCATGATTCGATTCATGATTCATGATTCATGATTTATTCATGATTCATGATTTATGATTCATGATTCAATTCATATTTCATGATTCATGATTCAATTCATGATTCATTTCATGATTCATGATTCATGATTCATGATTCAATATATGATTCATGATTCATGATTCAATTCATTATTCATAATTCATGATTCATGATTCAATTCATGATTCACGATTTAAGATTCATGATTCATGATTCAATTCATGATTCAATTCATGATTCATGATTCTTGATTCAATTCATGATTCATGATTCATGATTTAATTCATGATTCTTGATTCAATTCATGATTCATGATTCATGATTTAATTCATGATTCATGATTCATGATTCATGATTCGATTCATGATTCATGAATCAATTCATGATTCATAATTCATAATTCATCATTTAATTCATGATTCATGATCCATGATTCATGATTCAATTCATGATTCATGATTCATGATTCAATTCATAATTCAATTCATGATTCATGATTCATGATTCATGATTCGATTCATAATTCTTGATTTATGATTCGATTCATGATTCATGATTCATGATTTAAATTATGATTCATGATTTATGATTCATGATTTAATTCATGATTCATGATTCATGATTCATGATTCAATTCATGATTCATGATTCGATTTATGATTCTTGATTCATGATTCATGATTCGATTCATGATTCATGATTCATGATTCAATTCATGATTCATGATTCATGATTCATTTCATGATTCATGAATCATGATTCGATTCATGATTCATGATTCGATTCATGATTCATGATTCAATTCATGATTCATGATTCATGATTCGATTCATGATTCATGATTCAATTCATGATTCATGATTCAATTCATGAATCATGATTCATGATTCAATTCATGATTCAATTCATGATTCATGATTCATAATTCAATTCATGATTCATAATTCATGATTCATGATTCACTTCATGATTTATGATTCATGATTTAATTCATGATTCAATTCATGATTCATGATTTATGATTCATGATTCATGATTCAATTCACGATTCATGATTCATGATTTATGATTCAATTCATGATTCATGATTCATAATTCAATTCATGATTCATAATTCATGATTCATGATTCAGTTCATGATTCATAATTCATGATTCATGATTCAATTCATGATTCATGATTCATGATTCAATTCATGATTCATGATTCAATTCATTAATCAATTGATGATTCAATTCATGATTCAATTCATGATTCATGATTCATGATTCGATTCATGATTCATGATGCAATTCATGATCCATGATTCAATTCATGATTCATGATTCAATTCATGATTCAATTCATGATTCATGATTCATAATTCATGATTCATGATTCATGATTCAATTCATGATTCATAATTCATGATTCATGATTCAATTCATGATTCAATTCATGATTCATGATTCATGATTCATGATTCAATTCATGATACATAATTCACAATTCATGAAAATATTCATGATTCATAATTCATGATTCATGATTCATAATTCATGATTCATGATTCATGATTCAATTCATGATTCATAATTCATGATTCATGATTCAATTCATGATTCGATTCATGATTCATGATTGAATTCATGATTCATGGTTCATGATTAGATTCATGATTCATGATTTATGATTCAATTCATTATTTATGATTCATGATTCATGATTTATGATTCATGATTCATGATTTATGAATCAATTCATGATTCATGATTCATTATTAGATTCATGATTAGATTCATGATTCATGATTTATGATTCAATTCATTATTTATGATTCATGATTCATGATTTATGGTTCATGATTCATGATTTATGAATCAATTCATGATTCATGATTCATGATTTAATTCATGATTCATGAATCATGATTCGATTCATGATTCATGATTGAATTCATGATTCATGATTCATGATTTGATTCATGATTCATGATTCAATTCATGATTCATGATTCATGATTCATGATTCATGATTTAATTCATGATTCATGATTCATGATTCAATTCATGATTCAATTCATGATTTATGATTCAAGATTCAATTCATGATTCATGATTCATGATTCAATTCATGATTCATGATTCGATTCATAATTCTTGATTCATGATTCGATTCATGATTCATGATTCATGATTCATGATTCAATTCATGATTCATGATTCATGATTCATGATTCAATTTATGATTCATGATTCATGATTCATGATTCAATTCATGATTCAATTCATGATTCATAATTCATGATTCATGATTCAATTCATGATTCATGATTTGATTCATGATTCAATTCATGATTCGATTCATGATTCATGATTCGATTCATGATCCATAATTCATGATTCATGATTTAATTCATGATTCATAATTCAATTCATGATTCATGATTCATGATTCAATTCATGATTCAATTCATGATTCATGATTCAATTCATGATTCATGATTCATGATTCATGATTGAATTCATGATTCATGGTTCATGATTAGATTCATGATTCATGATTTATGATTCAATTCATTATTTATGATTCATGTTTCATGATTTATGATTCATGATTCATGATTTATGAATCAATTCATGATTCATGATTCATGATTAGATTCATGATTAGATTCATGATTCATGATTTATGATTCAATTCATTATTTATGATTCATGATTCATGATTTATGGTTCATGATTCATGATTCATGATTCATAATTCATGATTCATGATTCAATTCATGATTCATGATTCAATTCATGATTCATGATTCATAATTCAATTCATGATTCATAATTCATGATTAATGATTCAATTCATGGTTCATGATTCAAGATTCATGATTCATGATTCAATTCATGATTCATGATTCATGATTCGATTCATGTTTCATGATTCATGATTCAATTCATGATTCATGATTCATGATTCATGATTTGATTCATGATTCATGATTCATGATTCAATTCATGATTCATAATTCATGATTCATGATTCAATTCATGATTCATGATTCATGATTCAATTCATGATTCATGATTTGATTCATAATTCTTGATTCATGATTCGATTCATGATTCATAATTCTTGATTCATGATTCATGATTCATGATTTATTCATGATTTTTGATTTATGATTCATGATTCAATTCATATTTCATGATTCATAATTCAATTCATGATTCATAATTCATGATTCAATATATGATTCATGATTCATGATTCAATTCATGACTCATAATTCATGATTCATGATTCAATTCATGATTTAGGACTGTGTCATCTTTCACCCCTCCACCAACACACAAATTTGTTCATATTGCACCTGCATTACTCCACTCACCTCTATTTAACACCCATGAACTGTTGTCCTATTTATTATCTCTAACAAGTACAGCCTCCACCTGTCGCCAGAAAATAAAAGGCCACACATCTTACAATCCCCTTGCCTATCTTTCGCTCACTCTGCTTCTATTAGCTGGTGATATATCACCTAATCCAGGTCCCCCACACTCCTCACACACACATACATCAGAACACTACCGTTCTATAGCAAACCTCAAACACATCACCTTTCTCCCCTCTCTTCCCAAGTCCTTTAAATGTGCCCTTTGGAATGCACGCTCTGTTTGTAACAAACTTACCTCCGTTCATGATCTCTTCCTCTCAAAAAACCTCAATCTTCTGGCAATAACAGAAACATGGCTTATGCAATCAGACACTGCCTCACCTGCAGCACTTTCACATGGTGGCCTCCATCTCACCCACACCTCCAGACCTGAAGGCAGACAAGGAGGTGGGGTTGGACTACTTCTCTCCCCACAGTGCACATACACAGTTCTACCAAATGTCCCATCACTTACGTTCACATCTTTTGAAGTACATGCTATTCGCATTTTTAATCCATTCTCCCTACGTGTTGCGGTGATCTATCGTCCCCCTGGAGCACACCAACAATTTATTGAGGATTTCTCTGCATGGCTCCCTCACTTCTTATCTTCAGACATCCCCACCATCATCATGGGTGACTTCAACATCCCCATTGATAACCCACCTTCCAAAGCTGCTTCCAAACTACTCTCTCTAACATCCTCACTTGACCTCTCCCAGTGGATTGAATCATCTACTCATAAGGATGGCCACTGCCTTGATCTTGTTTTCTCTAGACTATGCTCAGTTTCTAATTTTATTAATACACCCTTCCCCCTCTTGGATCATCACCTTATCAGCTACACTCTCACCCCCACTGCTCTAACCTCTCTACTGTCTGACTCAACCAAGCCTCCTCATACTCGTAGAAATCTTAATTCTATTAATCTTCAACAATTTTCCACCTCTCTCCAACACCTTCTCTCCCCTATCTCTACATTCTCATCCCCTGAGATGGCAGTACCTCATTTTCACCTAACCTTAGCAACGGCCCTTGATCAAGTGGCTCCAGCGACACTTCATACTACACGTCGACTTCGATGTCAACCGTGGCACACCAAAGCAACACGAAATCTTCAAAAACTGTCCCGTAAAGCAGAACGTCACTGGCGTAAATCTCGAAGCTCTAATGACTTCTTCACATATACTTCTGTCTACCACTCCTATCGAAATGCTCTGGACACTGCAAAACAAACATACTTTCAATCTCTTATCTATGCTCAGGCTTCTAACCCCAAACGCCTTTTCAATACATTTAATCATCTTCTCAATCCTCCCACCCCGAACCCTCCATCTACTATCAGTGCTCAGGATCTTGCTTCCTACTTCAAGGACAAGATTGACAAGATCAGACTAGAAATGGTATCCTCTTCCTCAACAAGCCATCAGCTCATTTCCTTCCCACTACCCTCTGACACCCTTTCTTCATTTGACCCCACAAATGAAGAGGAAATTTCTATGCTCTTCTTATCTTCCTACTCTACCTCCTGTCCTCTTGATCCTATTCCCTCGCAAATTGGTAGATCCCTGTCTTCTGTGCTCATTTCACCTCTAACTCAAATCTGTAATCTCTCACTCTCTACTGGCATCTTTCCATCACTATACAAGCATGCAGTGATTACTCCTATTCTAAAAAAACAAAACTCCGACCCAAACTCTCTCTCAAATTACCGTCCCATCTCTCAGCTCCCTTGCCCCTCCAAGCTTCTAGAGAGACTTGCCTACACTCGCCTCACACGCTTTCTTTCCGCAAACAACCTGTTGGATCCTCTTCAGTCTGGCTTTCGTTCTCAACACTCCACAGAGACTGCGCTGACCAAGGTTGTTAATGATCTGATCACTGCTAAGACTGAACGCCATTACTCTCTCCTAATTCTCCTTGATCTCTCGGCTGCATTTGACACCGTTGACCACTCTCTTCTCATACAAACACTGCAATCCCTAGGTCTTCAAGACACAGTTCTATCCTGGTTCTCATCTTACCTCTCTAATCGCTCTTTCACTGTTAATTTCTCTGGAGCCACCTCTGCTCCGCTTCCCCTATCAGTTGGAGTACCACAAGGCTCGGTGCTAGGTCCTCTGCTGTTCTTTATCTATACCGCTTCTCTTGGAAATCTAATAAGTTCCTTTGGCTTTCAGTATCATCTCTATGCGGATGATACCCAAATCTATCTATCCTCTCCTGATATCTCGACATCTGTGTTGTCCCGTGTAACTGACTGTCTTTCTGCCATTTCATCTTGGATGGCCTCTCGTCAACTCAAACTTAATCTTTCTAAAACAGAGTTAATAATATTCCCACCCGCCAACAAGAGCATACCTGACATTTCTATCTCTGTTGATAACATGACCATAAATCCCACCCCACAAGCTCGCTGCCTAGGTGTAATCCTTGATTCACGCCTATCCTTTGTTCCCCACATTGACTCTATATCTAAATCATGTTACATACATCTAAAGAACATTTCCAGAATCCGCACATATCTCACACAAGACACTGCTAAAACCTTAATTCATGCACTAATCATCTCCCGCATTGACTATTGCAATTCCCTCCTTACTGGTCTTCCCAAAAACAGACTCAAACCCCTAAAATCTATTTTACATGCTTCGGCAAGACTGATTTTCCTTGCAAATAGCTATTCCTCTGTTGAATCACTCTGTATGTCTCTACACTGGCTGCCTGTCTTCTACCGAATCCAATATAAAATACTTTTACTAACCTACAAGGCCATCAACAAAGCTGCACCAACATACATCTCCTCTCTTGTCTCAAAATATCTCCCAACTCGGCAACTCCGTTCTGCAAAAGATCTGCGTCTCTCATACACCCTCATTACATCCTCCCATTCCCGGTTACAGGACTTTTTTCGGGCTGCACCCACTCTATGGAACTCTCTCCCTCGCACAATAAGACTCTCCTCTGGTCTACAAACTTTCAAGCGTTCTCTGAAAACCTACCTATTCAGACAAGCTTATAATATTCCTCAACCACCATCTTAACCTCACTACCTTTAGCCTGTTACACAATTTCACACAAGACAACTACCCCCGGAATAACATTGTTGTGTGACAGGATCATTTAGCTTATGAGTCACCCTACCTTTGCAGTCTGGCTGGGCCAAGATGCAAAATGTATACTTAACCTCATGTGTCAATCTCCCATTGTCCCATAGATTGTAAGCTTGCGAGCAGGGCCTTCTCACCTCTTTGTCTGTTTTACCCAGTTTGTTTATTAGTTTATTACGTTTGTCCCCAATTGTAAAGCGCTGCGGAATATGTTGGCGCTATATAAATTAATGATGATGATGATGATGATGATGATGATTCATGATTCAAGATTCATGATTCATGATTCTTGATTCAATTCATGATTCATGATTCATGATTCATGATTCGATTCATGATTCATGATTCATGATTTAATTCATGATTCATGATTCATGATTCGATTCATGATTCATGATTCATGATTCAATTCATGATTCATAATTCATGATTCATGATTCAATTCATAATTCATGATCCATGATTCATGATTCAATTCATGATTCATGATTCATGATTCAATTCATGATTCAATTCATGATTCATGATTCAATTCATGATTCATGATTCGATTCATAATTCTTGATTCATGATTCGATTCATAATTCATGATTCATAATTCAATTCATGATTCATGATTTATGATTCATGATTCAATTCATGATTCATGATTCATGATTCAATTCATGATTCATGATTCGATTCATGATTCTTGATTCATGATTCATGATTCGATTCATGATTCATGATTCATGATTCAATTCATGATTCATGATTCATAATTCGATTCATGATTCATGATTCAATTAATGACTCATGAATAATGATTCGATTCATGATTCATGTTTCAATTCATGATTCATGATTCATGATTCGATTCATGATTCATGATTCAATTCATGATTCATGATCATGATTCAATTCATGATTCAATTTATGATTCATGATTCAATTTATGAATCATGATTCATGATTCAATTCATGATTCAATTCATGATTCATGATTCAATTCATGATTCATGATTCATGATTTATGATTCAATTCATGATTCATGATTCATAATTCAATTCATGATTCATAATTCATGATTCATGATTCAATTCATGATTCATAATTCATGATTCATGATTCAATTCATGATTCATGATTCATGATTCATGATTCAATACATGATTCATGATTCAATTCATTAATCGATTCATGATTCAATTCATGATTCATTCATGATTCATGATTCATGATTCGATTCATGATTCATGATTCATGATGCAATTCATGATTCATGATTCAATTCATGATTCAATTCATGATTCATGATTCATGATTCATGATTCAATTTATGATTCATGATTCAATTCATGATTCTTGCATTATGATTCAATTCATGATTCAATTCATGATTCATGATTTATGATTCATGATTCAATTTATGATTCATGATTCATGATTCATGATTCAATTCATGAATCAATTCATGATTCATAATTCATGATTCATGATTCAATTCATGATTCATGATTTGATTCATGATTCATGATTCATGATTCAATTCATGATTCAATTCATGATTCATGATTCATGATTCAATTCATGATTCATGATTCATGATTCATGATTCATGATTCAATTCATGATTCATAATTCATTATTCATGATTCAATTCACGATTCATGATTCAATTCATGATTCATGATTCATGATTCAATTCATGATTCAATTCATGATTCATGATTCATGATTCAATTTATGATTCATGATTCAATTCATGATTCTTGCCTTATGATTCAATTCATGATTCAATTCATGATTCATGATTCATGATTCATGATTCAATTTATGATTCATGATTCATGATTCATGATTCAATTCATGATTCAATTCATGATTCATAATTCATGATTCATGATTCATGATTTGATTCATGATTCAATTCATGATTCGATTCATGATTCATGATTCGATTCATGATCCATAATTCATGATTCATGATTTAATTCATGATTCATGATTCAATTCATGATTCATGATTCATGATTCAATTCATGATTCAATTCATGATTCAATTCATGATTCATGATTCAATTCATGATTCATGATTCATGATTCATGATTCATGATTCATAATTCATGATTCATGATTCAATTCATGATTCATGATTCAATTCATGATTCATGATTCATGATTCATGATTCAATTCATGATACATAATTCACGATTCATGAAAATATTCATGATTCATAATTCATGATTCAATTCATTATTCATGATTCATGGTTCATGATTAGATTCATGATTAATGATTTATGATTCAATTCATTATTTATGATTCATGATTCATGATTTATGATTCATGATTCATGATTTATGAATCAATTCATGATTCATGATTCATGATTAGATTCATGATTCATGATTTATGATTCAATTCATTATTTATGATTCATGATTTATGGTTCATGATTCATGATTTATGAATCAATTCATGATTCATGATTCATGATTTAATTCATGATTCATGAATCATGATTCGATTCATGATTCATGATTGAATTCATGATTCATGATTCATGATTTGATTCATGATTCATGATTCAATTCATGATTCATGATTCATGATTCATGATTCATGATTCATGATTCAATTCATGATTCATGATTCATGATTCAATTCATGATTCAATTCATGATTTATGATTCAAGATTCAATTCATGATTCATGATTCATGATTCAATTCATGATTCATGATTCGATTCATAATTCTTGATTCATGATTCGATTCATGATTCATGATTCATGATTCATGATTCAATTCATGATTCATGATTCATGATTCATGATTCAATTCATGATTCATGATTCAATTCATGATTCATGATTCATGATTCAATTCATGATTCTTGATTCATTATTCAATTCATGATTCATGAATCATGATTCGATTCATGATTCATGATTCAATTCATGATTCATGATTCATGATTCGATTCATTATTCATGATTCAATTCACGATTCATTATTCATGATTCAATTCACGATTCATGATTCAATTCATGATTCATGATTCATGATTCAATTCATGATTCAATTCATGATTCATGATTCATGATTCAATTTATGATTCATGATTCAATTCATGATTCTTGCCTTATGATTCAATTCATGATTCAATTCATGATTCATGATTCATGATTCATGATTCAATTTATGATTCATGATTCATGATTCATGATTCAATTCATGATTCAATTCATGATTCATAATTCATGATTCATGATTCAATTCATGATTCATGATTTGATTCATGATTCAATTCATGATTCGATTCATGATTCATGATTCGATTCATGATCCATAATTCATGATTCATGATTTAATTCATGATTCATGATTCAATTCATGATTCATGATTCATGATTCAATTCATGATTCAATTCATGATTCATGATTCAATTCATGATTCATGATTCATGATTCATGATTCATGATTCATGATTCATAATTCATGATTCATGATTCAATTCATGATTCATGATTCAATTCATGATTTATGATTCATAATTCAATTCATGATTCATAATTCATGATTAATGATTCAATTCATGGTTCATGATTCAAGATTCATGATTCATGATTCAATTCATGATTCATGATTCATGATTCGATTCATGTTTCATGATTCATGATTCAATTCATGATTCATGATTCATGATTCATGACTTGATTCATGATTCATGATTCATGATTCAATTCATGATTCATAATTCATGATTCATGATTCAATTCATGATTCATGATTCATGATTCAATTCATGATTCATGATTTGATTCATAATTCTTGATTCATGATTCGATTCATGATTCATAATTCTTGATTCATGATTCATGATTCATGATTTATTCATGATTTTTGATTTATGATTCATGATTCAATTCATATTTCATGATTCATAATTCAATTCATGATTCATGATTCATGATTCAATATATGATTCATGATTCATGATTCAATTCATGATTCATAATTCATGATTCATGATTCAATTCATGATTCATAATTCAAGATTCATGATTCATGATTCTTGATTCATGATTCATGATTCTTGATTCAATTCATGATTCATGATTCATGATTCAATTCATGATTCATAATTCAAGATTCATGATTCATGATTCTTGATTCATGATTCATGATTCTTGATTCAATTCATGATTCATGATTCATGATTCTTGATTCATGATTCATGATTCTTGATTCAATTCATGATTCATGATTCATGATTCGATTCATGATTTATGATTCATGATTTAATTCATGATTCATGATTCATGATTCGATTCATGATTCATGATTCATGATTCAATTCATGATTCATAATTCATGATTCATGATTCAATTCATGATTCATGATCCATGATTCATGATTCAATTCATGATTCATGATTCATGATTCAATTCATGATTTATGATTCATGATTTAATTCATGATTCATGATTCGATTCATAATTCTTGATTCATGATTCGATTCATAATTCATGATTCATAATTCAATTCATGATTCATTATTTATGATTCATGATTCAATTCATGATTCATGATTCATGATTCAATTCATGATTCATGATTCGATTCATGATTCTTGATTCATGATTCATGATTCGATTCATGATTCATGATTCATGATTCAATTCATGATTCATGATTCATAATTTGATTCATGATTCATGATTCAATTAATGACTCATGAATAATGATTCGATTCATGATTCATGTTTCAATTCATGATTCATGATTCATGATTCGATTCATGATTCATAATTCATGATTAATGATTCAATTCATGGTTCATGATTCAAGATTCATGATTCATGATTCAATTCATGATTCATGATTCATGATTCGATTCATGATTCATGATTCATGATTCAATTCATGATTCATGATTCATGATTCATGATTTGATTCATGATTCATGATTCATGATTCAATTCATGATTCATAATTCATGATTCATGATTCAATTCATGATTCATGATTCATGATTCAATTCATGATTCATGATTTGATTCATAATTCTTGATTCATGATTCGATTCATGATTCATAATTCTTGATTCATGATTCATGATTCATGATTTATTCATGATTTTTGATTTATGATTCATGATTCAATTCATATTTCATGATTCATAATTCAATTCATGATTCATGATTCATGATTCAATATATGATTCATGATTCATGATTCAATTCATGATTCATAATTCATGATTCATGATTCAATTCATGATTCATGATTCAAGATTCATGATTCTTGATTCAATTCATGATTCATGATTCATGATTCATGATTCGATTCATGATTCATGATTCATGATTTAATTCATGATTCATGATTCATGATTCATGAATCGATTCATGATTCATGATTCATGATTCAATTCATGATTCATGATTCATGATTCAATTCATGATTCATGATTCAATTCATGATTCATGATCCATGATTCATGATTCAATTCATGATTCATGATTCATGATTCAATTCATGATTCAATTCATGATTCATGATTCAATTCATGATTCATGATTCGATTCATAATTCTTGATTCATGATTCGATTCATAATTCATGATTCATAATTCAATTCATGATTCATGAATTATGATTCATGATTCAATTCATGATTCATGATTCATGATTCAATTCATGATTCATGATTCATGATTCAATTCATGATTCATGATTCGATTCATGATTCTTGATTCATGATTCATGATTCAATTCATGATTCATGATTCATGATTCAATTCATGATTCATGATTCATGATTCAATTAATGACTCATGAATCATGTTTCGATTCATGATTCAATTCATGATTCATGATTCATAATTCGATTCATAATTCATGATTCAATTAATGACTCATGAATAATGATTCGATTCATGATTCATGTTTCAATTCATGATTCATGATTCGATTCATGATTCATGATTCAATTCATGATTCATGATTCATGATTCAATTCATGATTCAATTTATGATTCATAATTCATGATTCAATTTATGAATCATGATTCATGATTCAATTCATGATTCAATTCATGATTCATGATTCAATTCATGATTCATGATTCATGATTTATGATTCAATTCATGATTCATGATTCATAATTCAATTCATGATTCATAATTCATGATTCATGATTCAATTCATGATTCATGATTCAATTCATGATTCATGATTCATAATTCAATTCATGATTCATAATTCATGATTAATGATTCAATTCATGGTTCATGATTCAAGATTCATGATTCATGATTCAATTCATGATTCATGATTCGATTCATGATTCATGATTCATGATTCAATTCATGATTCATGATTCATGATTTGATTCATGATTCATGATTCATGATTCAATTCATGATTCCTAATTCATGATTCATGATTCAATTCATGATTCATGATTCATGATTCAATTCATGATTCATGATTCATGATTCATGATTTATTCATGATTTTTGATTTATGATTCATGATTCAATTCATATTTCATGATTCATAATTCAATTCATGATTCATGATTCATGATTCAATATATGATTCATGATTCATGATTCAATTCATGATTCATAATTCATGATTCATGATTCAATTCATGATTCATGATTCAAGATTCATGATTCTTGATTCAATTCATGATTCATGATTCATGATTCATGATTCGATTCATGATTCATGATTTAATTCATGATTCATGATTCATGATTCATGAATCGATTCATGATTCATGATTCATGATTCAATTCATGATTCATGATTCATGATTCAATTCATGATTCATAATTCATGATTCATGATTCAATTCATGATTCATGATCCATGATTCATGATTCAATTCATGATTCATGATTCATGATTCAATTCATGATTCATGATTCATGATTCAATTCATGATTCAATTCATGATTCATGATTCAATTCATGATTCATGATTCGATTCATAATTCTTGATTCATGATTCGATTCATAATTCATGATTCATAATTCAATTCATGATTCATGAATTATGATTCATGATTCAATTCATGATTCATGATTCATGATTCAATTCATGATTCATGATTCGATTCATGATTCTTGATTCATGATTCATGATTCGATTCATGATTCATGATTCATGATTCAATTCATGATTCATGATTCATGATTCAATTAATGACTCATGAATCATGTTTCGATTCATGATTCAATTCATGATTCATGATTCATAATTCGATTCATAATTCATGATTCAATTAATGACTCATGAATAATGATTCGATTCATGATTCATGTTTCAATTCATGATTCATGATTCATGATTCGATTCATGATTCATGATTCAATTCATGATTCATGATTCATGATTCAATTCATGATTCAATTTATGATTCATGATTCATGATTCAATTTATGAATCATGATTCATGATTCAATTCATGATTCAATTCATGATTCATGATTCAATTCATGATTCATGATTCATGATTTATGATTCAATTCATGATTCATGATTCATAATTCAATTCATGATTCATAATTCATGATTCATGATTCAATTCATGATTCATGATTCAATTCATGATTCATGATTCATAATTCAATTCATGATTCATAATTCATGATTAATGATTCAATTCATGGTTCATGATTCAAGATTCATGATTCATGATTCAATTCATGATTCATGATTCGATTCATGATTCATGATTCATGATTCAATTCATGATTCATGATTCATGATTTGATTCATGATTCATGATTCATGATTCAATTCATGATTCCTAATTCATGATTCATGATTCAATTCATGATTCATGATTCATGATTCAATTCATGATTCATGATTTGATTCATAATTCTTGATTCATGATTCGATTCATGATTCATAATTCTTGATTCATGATTCATGATTTATTCATGATTTTTGATTTATGATTCATGATTCAAATCATATTTCATGATTCATAATTCAATTCATGATTCATGATTCATGATTCAATATATGATTCATGATTCATGATTCAATTCATGATTCATAATTCATGATTCATGATTCAATTCATGATTCATGATTCAAGATTCATGATTCATGATTCTTGATTCAATTCATGATTCATGATTCATGATTCATGATTCGATTCATGATTCATGATTCATGATTTAATTCATGATTCATGATTCATGATTCATGATTTAATTCATGATTCATGATTCATGATTCATGATTCGATTCATGATTCATGATTCATGATTCAATTCATGATTCATAATTCATGATTCATGATTCAATTCATGATTCATGATCCATGATTCATGATTCAATTCATGATTCATGATTCATGATTCAATTCATGATTCATGATTCATGATTCAATTCATGATTCAATTCATGATTCATGATTCAATTCATGATTCATGATTCGATTCATAATTCTTGATTCATGATTGGATTCATAATTCATGATTCATGATTCATAATTCAATTCATGATTCATGATTTATGATTCATGATTCAATTCATGATTCATGATTCGATTCATGATTCATGATTCATGATTCAATTAATGACTCATGAATCATGTTTCGATTCATGATTCAATTCATGATTCATGATTCATAATTCGATTCATAATTCATGATTCAATTAATGACTCATGAATAATGATTCGATTCATGATTCATGTTTCAATTCATGATTCATGATTCATGATTCAATTCATGATTCATGATTCATGATTCAATTCATGATTCAATTTATGATTCATGATTCATGATTCAATTTATGAATCATGATTCATGATTCAATTCATGATTCATGATTCATGATTCAATTCATGATTCAATTTATGATTCATGATTCATGATTCAATTTATGAATCATGATTCATGATTCAATTCATGATTCAATTCACGATTCATGATTCAATTCATGATTCATGATTCATGATTTATGATTCAATTCATGATTCATGATTCATAATTCAATTCATGATTCATAATTCATGATTCATGATTCATGATTCATGATTCATGATTCAATTCATGATTCATAATTCATGATTCATGATTCAATTCATGATTCATGATTCATGATTCATGATTCAATTCATGATTCATGATTCAATTCATTAATCGATTCATGATTCAATTCATTAATCGATTCATGATTCAATTCATGATTCATTCATGATTCATGATTCATGATTCGATTCATGATTCATGATGCAATTCATGATCCATGATTCAATTCATGATTCAATTCATGATTCATTATTTATGATTCATGATTCAATTCATGTTTCCTAATTCATGATTCATGATTCATGATTCAATTCATGATTCAATTCATGATTCATGATTCATGATTCATGATTCATGATTCATGATTCATGATTCAATTCATGATTGATAATTCATGATTCATGATTCAATTCATGATTTATAATTCATGATTCATGATTCAATTCATGATTCAATTCATGATTCATGATTCATGATTCATGATTCATGATTCAATTCATGATACATAATTCATGATTCATCAATATATTCATGATTCATAATTCATGATTCAATTCATTATTCATGATTCATGATTAGATTCATGATTCATGATTTATGATTCAATTCATGATTTATGATTCATGATTCATGATTCATGATTTATGATTCAATTCATTATTCATGATTCATGATTGATTTCATGATTCATGAATCATGATTCAAATTATGATTCATGATTGAATTCATGATTCATGATTCATGATTTATGATTAAATTCATGATTTATGATTCATGATTCATGATTCATGATTTATGATTCAATTCATTATTCATGATTCATGATTGATTTCATGATTCATGATTCAATTCATGATTCATGATTCAATTCATGATTCAATTCATGATTCATGATTCATTATTCAATTTATGATTCATGATTCATGATTCATGATTCATGATTCAATTCATGATTCATGATTCATGATTCAATTCATGATTCATGACTCATGATTCAATTCATGATTCGATTCATGATTCATGATTCATGATTCATTAATTTAATTCATGATTCATGATTCAATTTATGATTCATGATTCATGATTCAATTCATGATTCAATTTATGATTCATGATTCATGATTCAATTCATGATTCATGATTCATGATTCAATTCATGATTCAATTCATGATTCATGATTCATGATTCATGATTCAATTCATGATTCATAATTCATGATTCATGATTCAATTCATGATTCATGATTCAATTCATGATTCATGATTCATGATTAATTCATGATTTATAATTCATGATTAATGATTCAATTCATGATTCAAGATTCATGATTCATGATTCAATTCATGATTCATGATTCATGATTCATGATTCATGATTCGATTCATGATTCATGATTCATAATTCAATTCATGATTCATGATTCATGATTTGATTCATGATTCATGATTCATGATTCAATTCATGATTCATAATTCATGATTCATGATTCAATTCATGATTCATGATCCATGATTCATGATTCAATTCATGATTCATGATTTGATTCATAATTCTTGATTCATGATTCGATTCATGATTCATAATTCTTGATTCAATTCATGATTCATAATTTATGATTCAATTCATGATTCATGATTCATGATTCAATTCATGATTCATAATTCATGATTCATGATTCAATTCATGATTCATGATTCAATTCATGATTCATGATTCATGATTATATTCATGATTCATAATTCATGATTCATGATTCAATTCATGATTCATGATTCAAGATTCATGATTAAATTCATGATTCATGTTTCTTGATTCAATTCATGATTCATGATTCTTGATTCAATTCATGATTCATGATTCATGATTCATGATTCATGATTCGATTCATGATCCATAATTCATGATTCATGATTTAATTCATGATTCATGATTCAATTCCTGATTCATGATTCATGATTCAATTCATGATTCAATTCATGATTCATGATTCATGATTCAATTCATGATTCATGATTCATGATTCATGATTCATGATTCAATTCATGATTCATGATTCATAATTCAATTCATGATTCATAATTCATGATTCATGATTCAATTCATGATTCATGATTCATAATTCAATTCATGATTCATAATTCATGATTAATGATTCAATTCATGGTTCATGATTCAAGATTCATGATTCATGATTCAATTCATGATTCATGATTCATGATTCGATTCATGATTCATGATTCATGATTCAATTCATGATTCATGATTCATGATTTGATTCATGATTCATGATTCATGATTCAATTCATGATTCATAATTCATGATTCATGATTCAATTCATGATTCATGATTCATGATTCAATTCATGATTCATGATTTGATTCATAATTCTTGATTCATGATTCGATTCATGATTCATAATTCTTGATTCATGATTCATGATTTATTCATGATTTTTGATTTATGATTCATGATTCAAATCATATTTCATGATTCATAATTCAATTCATGATTCATGATTCATGATTCAATATATGATTCATGATTCTTGATTCAATTCATGATTCATGATTCATGATTCATGATTCGATTCATGATTCATGATTTAATTCATGATTCATGATTCATGATTCATGATTTAATTCATGATTCATGATTCATGATTCATGATTCGATTCATGATTCATGATTCATGATTCGATTCATGATTCATGATTCATGATTCAATTCATGATTCATAATTCATGATTCATGATTCAATTCATGATTCATGATCCATGATTCATGATTCAATTCATGATTCATGATTCATGATTCAATTCATGATTCATGATTCATGATTCAATTCATGATTCAATTCATGATTCATGATTCAATTCATGATTCATGATTCGATTCATAATTCTTGATTCATGATTCGATTCATAATTCATGATTCATAATTCAATTCATGATTCATGATTTATGATTCATGATTCAATTCATGATTCATGATTCATGATTCAATTCATGATTCATGATTCGATTCATGATTCATGATTCATGATTCAATTAATGACTCATGAATCATGTTTCGATTCATGATTCAATTCATGATTCATGATTCATAATTCGATTCATAATTCATGATTCAATTAATGACTCATGAATAATGATTCGATTCATGATTCATGTTTCAATTCATGATTCATGATTTATGATTCAATTCATGATTCATGATTCATGATTCAATTCATGATTCAATTTATGATTCATGATTCAATTTATGAATCATGATTCATGATTCAATTCATGATTCATGATTCATGATTCAATTCATGATTCAATTTATGATTCATGATTCATGATTCAATTTATGAATCATGATTCATGATTCAATTCATGATTCAATTCATGATTCATGATTCAATTCATGATTCATGATTCATGATTTATGATTCAATTCATGATTCATGATTCATAATTCAATTCATGATTCATAATTCATGATTCATGATTCAATTCATGATTCATAATTCATGATTCATGATTCAATTCATGATTCATGATTCATGATTCAATTCATGATTCATGATTCAATTCATTAATCGATTCATGATTCAATTCATTAATCGATTCATGATTCAATTCATGATTCATTCATGATTCATGATTCATGATTCGATTCATGATTCATGATGCAATTCATGATCCATGATTCAATTCATGATTCAATTCATGATTCATGATTCATGATTCATGATTCAATTCATGTTTTCTAATTCATGATTCATGATTCATGATTCAATTCATGATTCAATTCATGATTCATGATTCATGATTCATGATTCATGATTCAATTCATGATTCATAATTCATGATTCATGATTCAATTCATGATTTATAATTCATGATTCATGATTCAATTCATGATTCAATTCATGATTCATGATTCATGATTCATGATTCATGATTCATGATTCAATTCATGATACATAATTCATGATTCATCAATATATTCATGATTCATAATTCATGATTCAATTCATTATTCATGATTCATGATTAGATTCATGATTCATGATTTATGATTCAATTCATGATTTATGATTCATGATTCATGATTCATGATTTATGATTCAATTCATGATTCATGATTCATGATTGAATTCATGATTCATGAATCATGATTCAAATTATGATTCATGATTGAATTCATGATTCATGATTTGATTCACGATTCATTATTCAATTCATGATTCATGATTCAATTCATGATTCATGATTCAATTCATGATTCAATTCATGATTCATGATTCATTATTCAATTTATGATTCATGATTCATGATTCATGATTCATGATTCAATTCATGATTCATGATTCATGATTCAATTCATGATTCATGACTCATGATTCAATTCATGATTCATGATTCATGATTCATTAATTTAATTCATGATTCATGATTCAATTTATGATTCATGATTCATGATTCAATTCATGATTCAATTTATGATTCATGATTCATGATTCAATTCATGATTCATGATTCATGATTCAATTCATGATTCAATTCATGATTCATGATTCATGATTCATGATTCAATTCATGATTCATAATTCATGATTCATGATTCAATTCATGATTCATGATTCAATTCATGATTCATGATTCATGATTAATTCATGATTCATAATTCATGATTAATGATTCAATTCATGATTCAAGATTCATGATTCATGATTCAATTCATGATTCATGATTCATGATTCATGATTCATGATTCGATTCATGATTCATGATTCATAATTCAATTCATGATTCATGATTCATGATTCATGATTTGATTCATGATTCATGATTCATGATTCAATTCATGATTCATAATTCATGATTCATGATTCAATTCATGATTCATGATCCATGATTCATGATTCAATTCATGATTCATGATTTGATTCATAATTCTTGATTCATGATTCGATTAATGATTCATAATTCTTGATTCATGATTCATGATTTATTCATGATTCTTGATTTATGATTCATGATTCAATTCATATTTCATGATTCATAATTCAATTCATGATTCATGATTCATGATTCAATATATGATTCATAATTCATGATTCAATTCATGATTCATAATTTATGATTCAATTCATGATTCATGATTCATGATTCAATTCATGATTCATAATTCATGATTCAATTCATGATTCATGATTCAATTCATGATTCATGATTCATGATTATATTCATGATTCATAATTCATGATTCATGATTCAATTCATGATTCATGATTCAAGATTCATGATTAAATTCATGATTCATGTTTCTTGATTCAATTCATGATTCATGATTCTTGATTCAATTCATGATTCATGATTCATGATTCATGATTCATGATTCGATTCATGAATCATGATTCAATTCATGATTCATAATTCATGATTCATGATTCAATTCATGATTCATGATCCATGATTCATGATTCAATTCATGATTCATGATTCATGATTCAATTCATGATTCAATTCATGATTCATGATTCATGATTCAATTCATGATTCATGATTTGATTCATAATTCTTGATTCATGATTCGATTCATGATTCATAATTCTTGATTCATGATTCGATTCATGATTCATGATTCATGATTTATTCATGATTCATGATTAATGATTCATGATTCATGATTTATGATTCATGATTCAATTCATATTTCATGATTCATGATTCAATTCATGATTCAATTCATGATTCATGATTCATGATTCATGATTCAATATATGATTCATGATTCATGATTCAATTCATTATTCATGATTCAAGATTCATGATTCATGATTCAATTCATGATTCATGATTCTTGATTCAATTCATGATTCATGATTCATGATTTAATTCATGATTCATGATTCATGATTCGATTCATGATTCATGATTCATGAATCAATTCATGATTCATAATTCATGATTCATCATTTAATTCATGATTCATGATCCATGATTCATGATTCAATTCATGATTCATGATTCAATTCATGATTCAATTCATGATTCATGATTCATGATTCAATTCATGATTCATGATTCGATTCATAATTCTTGATTCATGATTCGATTCATAATTCTTGATTCATGATTCGATTCATGATTCATGATTCATGATTTAATTCATAATTCATGATTTATGATTCATGATTCAATTCATGATTCATGATTCATGATTCAATTCATGATTCATGATTCGATTTATGATTCTTGATTCATGATTCATGATTAGATTCATGATTCATGACTCATGATTCAATTCATGATTCATGATTCATGATTCAATTCATGATTCATGAATCATGATTCGATTCATGATTCATGATTGAATTCATTATTCATGATTCATGATTCGATTCATGATTTATGATTCAATTCATGAATCATGATTCATGATTTAATTCATGATTCAATTCATGATTCATGATTCATGATTCAATTTATGATTCATGATTCATGATTCATGATTCATGATTCAATTCATGATTCAATTCATGATTCATGATTTATGATTCAAGATTCATGATTCAATTCATGATTCATGATTCATGATTTATGATTCAATTCATGATTCATGATTCATAATTCAATTCATGATTCATAATTCATGATTCATGATTCAATTCATGATTCATAATTCATGATTCATGATTCAATTCATGATTCATGATTCATGATTCAATTCATGATTCATGATTCAATTCATTAATCGATTCATGATTCAATTCATGATTCAATTCATGATTCAATTCATGATTCATGATTCATAATTCATGATTCATGATTCAATTCATGATTCATGATTCAATTCATGATTAATGATTCATGATTCATGATTCATGATTCATGATTCAAGATTCATGATTCATGATTCGATTCATGATTCATGATTCATGATTCAATTCATGATTCATAATTCATGATTCATGATTCAATTCATGATTCATGATCCATGATTTATGATTCAATTCATGATTCATGATTCATGATTCAATTCATGATTCAATTCATGATTCATGATTCATGATTCAATTCATAATTCATGATTTGATGCATAATTCTTGATTCATGATTTGATTCATGATTCATAATTCTTGATTCATGATTCAATTCATATTTCATGATTCATGATTCAATTCATGATTCAATTCATGATTAATGATTCATGATTCAATATATGATTCATTATTCATAATTCATGATTCATGATTCAATTCATGATTCATGATTCAATTCATGATTCATGATTCTTTATTCAATTCATGATTCATGATTCATGATTTAATTCATGATTCATGATTCCTGATTCATGATTCGATTCATGATTCATGATTCATGAATCAATTCATGATTCATAATTCATGATTCATCATTTAATTCATGATTCATGATCCATGATTCATGATTCAATTCATGATTCAAAACATGATTCATGATTCATGATTCAATTCATGATTCAATTCATGAATCATGATTCATGATTTAATTCATGATTCAATTCATGATTCATGATTCATGATTCAATTTATGATTCATGATTCATGATTCATGATTCATGATTCAATTCATGATTCAATTCATGATTCATGATTTATGATTCATGATTCATGATTCAATTCATGATTCATGATTCATGATTCATGATTTATGATTCAATTCATGATTCATGATTCATAATTCAATTCATGATTCATAATTCATGATTCATGATTCAATTCATGATTCATAATTCATGATTCAATTCATGATTCATGATTCAATTCATTAATCGATTCATGATTCAATTCATGATTAAATTCATGATTCATGATTCATAATTCATGATTCATGATTCAATTCATGATTCATGATTCATGATTCAATTCATGATTCATGATTCATGATTCATGATTCATGATTCAAGATTCATGATTCATGATTTGATTCATGATTCATGATTCATGATTCAATTCATGATTCATAATTCATGATTCATGATTCAATTCATGATTCATGATTCAATTCATGATTCATGATCCATGATTCATGATTCAATTCATGATTCATGATTCATGATTCAATTCATGATTCAATTCATGATTCATGATTCATGATTCAATTCATGATTCAATTCATGATTCATGATTCATGATTCAATTCATAATTCATGATTTGATGCATAATTCTTGATTCATGATTTGATTCATGATTCATAATTCTTGATTCATGATTCGATTCATGATTCATGATTTATTCATGATTCATGATTCAAGATTCATGATTCATGATTCGATTCATGATTCATGATTCATGATTCAATTCATGATTCATAATTCATGATTCATGATTCAATTCATGATTCATGATCCATGATTCATGATTCAATTCATGATTCATAATTCATGATTCATGATTCAATTCATGATTCATGATCCATGATTCAATTCATAATTCATGATTTGATGCATAATTCTTGATTCATGATTTGATTCATGATTCATAATTCTTGATTCATGATTCAATTCATATTTCATGATTCATGATTCAATTCATGATTCAATTCATGATTAATGATTCATGATTCAATATATGATTCATGATTCATGATTCAATTCATTATTCATAATTCATGATTCATGATTCAATTCATGATTCATGATTCAAGATTCATGATTCATGATTCAATTCATGATTCATGATTCTTGATTCAATTCATGATTCATGATTCATGATTTAATTCATGATTCATGATTCATGATTCATGATTCGATTCATGATTCATGATTCATGATTCGATTCATGATTCATGATTCATGATTTAATTCATGATTCATGATTTATGATTCATGATTCAATTCATGATTCATGATTCGATTCATAATTCTTGATTCATGATTCGATTCATGATTCATGATTCATGATTTAATTCATGATTCATGATTTATGATTCATGATTCAATTCATGATTCATGATTCATGATTCATGATTCAATTCATGATTCATGATTTGATTTATGATTCTTGATTCATGATTCATGATTCGATTCATGATTCATGATTCATGATTCAATTCATGATTCATGATTCATGATTCAATTCATGATTCATGAATCATGATTCGATTCATGATTCATGATTCAATTCATGATTTATGATTCATGATTCGATTTATGATTCATGATTAAATTCATGATTCAATTCATGATTCATGATTCGATTCATGATTCATGATTCAATTCATGATTCAATTCATGATTCACGATTCATGATTCAATTTATGATTCATGATTCATGATTCATGATTCATGATTCAATTCACGATTCATGATTCATGATTTATGATTCAATTCATGATTCATGATTCATGATTCAATTCATGATTCAATTCATGATTCATGATTCATGATTCAATTCATGATTCATGATTTGATTCATAATTCTTGATTCATGATTCGATTCATGATTCATAATTCTTGATTCATGATTCGATTCATGATTCATGATTCATGATTTATTCATGATTCATGATTTATGATTCATGATTCAATTCATATTTCATGATTCATGATTCAATTCATGATTCAATTCATGATTAATGATTCATGATTCAATATATGATTCATGATTCATGATTCAATTCATTATTCATAATTCATGATTCATGATTCAATTCATGATTCATGATTCAAGATTCATGATTCATGATTCAATTCATGATTCATGATTCTTGATTCAATTCATGATTCATGATTCATGATTTAATTCATGATTCATGATTCATGATTCAATTCATGATTCATGATTCATGAATCAATTTATGATTCATAATTCATGATTCATCATTTAATTCATGATTCATGATCCATGATTAATGATTCAATTCATGATTCAAAACATGATTCATGATTCATGATTCAATTCATGCTTCATGATTCGATTCATAATTCTTGATTCATGATTCGATTCATGATTCATGATTCATGATTCAATTCATGATTCATGATTCATGATTCATGATTCATGATTCAATTCATGATTCATGATTCGATTTATGATTCTTGATTCATGATTCATGATTCGATTCATGATTCATGATTCATGATTCAATTCATGATTCATGATTCATGATTCAATTCATGATTCATGATTCATGATTCGATTCATGATTCATGATTCAATTCATGATTTATGATTCATGATTCGATTCATGATTCATGATTCAATTCATGATTCAATTCATGATTCATGATTCATGATTCGATTCATGATTCATGATTCAATTCATGATTCAATTCATGATTCATGATTCATGATTCAATTTATGATTCATGATTCATGATTCATGATTCAATTCATGATTCATGATTCATGATTTAATTCATGATTCATGATTTATGATTCATGATTCATTAATCAATTCACGATTCATGATTCATGATTTATGATTCAATTCATGATTCATGATTCATAATTCAATTCATGATTCATAATTTATGATTCATGATTCAATTCATAATTCATAATTCATGATTCATGATTCAATTCATTAATCGATTCATGATTCAATTCATGATTCAATTCATGATTCATGATTCATGATTTGATTAATGATTCATGATTCATGATGCAATTCATGATCCATGATTCAATTCATGATTCATCATTCAATTCATGATTCAATTCATGATTCATGATTCATAATTCATGATTCATGATTCAATTCATGATTCATGATTCATGATTCAATTCATGATTCATAATTCATGATTCATGATTCAATTCATGATTCAATTCATAATTCATGATTCATGATTCATGATTCAATTCATGATACATAATTCACGATTCATGAAAATATTCATGATTCATAATTCATGATTCAATTCATTATTCATGATTCATGATTCATGATTAGATTCATGATTCATGATTTATGATTCAATTCATTATTTATGATTCATGATTCATGATTTATGAATCAATTCATGATTCATGATTTAATTCATGATTCATGAATCATGATTCGATTCATGATTCATGATTGAATTCATGATTCATGATTCATGATTTGATTCATGATTCATGATTCAATTAATGATTCATGATTCATGATTCAATTCATGATTCAATTCATGATTTATGATTCATGATTCAATTCATGATTCATGATTCGATTCATAATTCTTCATTCATGATTCAATTCATGATTTATGATTCATGATTCATGATTCAATTCATGATTCATGATTCATGATTCAATTCATGATTCATGATTCAATTCATGATTCATGATTCATGATTCATGATTCAATTCATGATTCATGATTCAGTTCATGATTCATGATTCATGATTCAATTCATGATTCAATTCATGATTCATGATTCATGATTCAATTTATGATTCATGATTCATGATTCAATTCATGATTCTTGCCTTATGATTCAATTCATGATTCAATTCATGATTCATGATTCATGATTCATGATTCAATTTATGATTCATGATTCATGATTCAATTCATGATTCAATTCATGATTCATGATTCATGATTCATGATTCATAATTCAATTCATGATTCATAATTTATGATTCATGATTCAATTCATAATTCATGATTTGATTCATGATTCAATTCATGATTCGATTCATGATTCATGATTCGATTCATGATCCATATTTCATGATTCATGATTTAATTCATGATTCATGATTCAAATCATGATTCATGATTCATGATTTAATTCATGATTCATGATTCATGATTCAATTCATGATTCAATTCATGATTCATGATTCATGATTCATGATTCAATTCATGATTCATAATTCATGATTCAATTCATGATTCATGATTCAATTCATGATTCATGATTCAATATTCAATTCATGATTCATAATTCATGATTAATGATTCAATTCATGATTCACGATTCAAGATTCAAGATTCATGATTCAATTCATGATTCAATTCATGATTCATGATTCGATTCATGATTCATGATTCATGATTCAATTCATGATTCATGAATCATGATTCGATTCATGATTCATGATTCAATTCATGATTCATGATTCATGATTCAATTCATGATTCAATTCATGATTCATGATTCAATTTATGATTCATGATTCATGATTCATGATTCATGATTCAATTCATGATTCATAAATCATGATTTAATTCATGATTCAATTCATGATTCATGATTTATGATTCATGATTCATGATTGAATTCATGATTCATGATTCATGATTTATGATTCAATTCATGATTCATGATTCATAATTCAATTCATGATTCATAATTCATGATTCATGATTCAATTCATGATTCATAATTCATGATTCAATTCATGATTCATGATTTATGATTCAATTCATGATTCATGATTCAATTCATTAATCGATTCATGATTCAATTCATTAATCGATTCATGATTCAATTCATGATTCAATTCATGATTCATGATTCATGATTCGATTCATGATTCATGATTCATGATGCAATTCATGATCCATGATTCAATTCATGATTCATGATTCATGATTCAATTCATGATTCAATTCATGATTCATGTTTCATAATTCATGATTCATGATTCAATTCATGATTCATGATTCATGATTCAATTCATGATTCATGATTCATGATTCATGATTCATGATTCATGATTCAAGATTCATGATTCATGATTCGATTCATGATTCATGATTCAATTCATGATTCATAATTCATGATTCATGATTCAATTCATGATTCATGATTCATGATTCAATTCATGATTCAATTCATGATTCATGATTCATGATTCAATTCATGATTCATGATTTAATTCATAATTCTTGATTCATGATTCGATTCATGATTCATAATTCTTGATTCATGATTCGATTCATGATTCATGATTCATGATTTATTCATGATTCATGATTCATGATTTATTCATGATTCATGATTTATGATTCATGATTCAATTCATATTTCATGATTCATGATTCAATTCATGATTCAATTCATGATTAATGATTCATGATTTAATATGTGATTCATGATTCATGATTCAATTCATTATTCATAATTCATGATTCATGATTCAATTCATGATTCATGATTCAAGATTCGTGATTCATCATTCAATTCATGATTCATGATTCTTGATTCAATTCATGATTCATGATTCATGATTTAATTCATGATTCATGATTCATGATTCAATTCATGATTCATGATTCAAGATTCATGATTCATGATTCTATTCATGATTCATAATTCATGATTCATGATTCAATTCATGATTTATGATTCATGATTCAATTCATGATTCAATTCATGATTCATGATTCATGATTCAATTCATGATTCATGATTTGATTCATAATTCTTGATTCATGATTCGATTCATGATTCATAATTCTTGATTCATGATTCGATTCATGATTCATGATTCATGATTTATTCATGATTCATGATTCATGATTTATTCATGATTCATGATTTATGATTCATGATTCAATTCATATTTCATGATTCATGATTCAATTCATTATTCATAATTCATGATTCATGATTCATGATTCAATTCATGATTCATGATTCAAGATTCGTGATTCATCATTCAATTCATGATTCATGATTCTTGATTCAATTCATGATTCATGATTCATGATTTAATTCATGATTCATGATTCATGATTCAATTCATGATTCATGATTCATGAATCAATTCATGATTCATAATTCATGATTCATCATTTAATTCATGATTCATGATCCATGATTCAGGATTCAATTCATGATTCATGATTCAATTCATGATTCAATTCATGATTCATGATTCATGATTCAATTCATGATTCATGATTTGATTCATAATTCTTGATTCATGATTCGATTCATGATTCATGATTCATGATTTAATTCATGATTCATGATTTATGATTTATGATTCAATTCATGATTCATGATTCATGATTCAATTCATGATTCATGATTCGATTTATGATTCTTGATTCATGATTCATGATTCGATTCATGATTCATGATTCATGATTCAATTCATGATTCATGAATCATGAATCGAATCATGAATCATGAATCAAGAATCATAAATCGAATCATGAATCATGAATTGAATCATGAATCATGAATCATGAATTGAATCATAAATCATAAATCATGAATCATGAATTAAATCATGAATCATGAATCATGAATCGAATCATGAATCAAGAATTATGAATCAAATCTCGTGATTCATCATTCAATTCATGATTCATGATTCTTGATTCATTCATGATTCATGATTCATGATTTAATTCATGATTCATGATTCATGATTCAATTCATGATTCATGATTCATGAATCAATTCATGATTCATAATTCATGATTCATCATTTAATTCATGATTCATGATCCATGATTCAGGATTCAATTCATGATTCATGATTCAATTCATGATTCAATTCATGATTCATGATTCATGATTCAATTCATGATTCATGATTTGATTCATAATTCTTGATTCATGATTCGATTCATGATTCATGATTCATGATTTAATTCATGATTCATGATTTATGATTTATGATTCAATTCATGATTCATGATTCATGATTCAATTCATGATTCATGATTCGATTTATGATTCTTGATTCATGATTCATGATTCGATTCATGATTCATGATTCATGATTCAATTCATGATTCATGAGTCATGATTCAATTCATGATTCATGAATCATGATTCGATTCATGATTCATGATTCAATTCATGATTCATGATTCATGATTCAATTCATGATTCATGATTCGATTCATGATTCATGATTCAATTCATGAATCATGATTCATGTTTCAATTCATGATTCAATTCATGATTCATGATTCTTGATTCAATTTATGATTCATGATTCATGATTCATGATTCATGATTCAATTCATGATTCATGATTTAATTCATGATTCAATTCATGATTCATGATTTATGATTCATGATTCATTATTCAATTCACGATTCATGATTCATGATTTATGATTCAATTCATGATTCATGATTCATAATTCATGATTCATGATTCAATTCATGATTCATAATTCATGATTCATGATTCAATTCATGATTCATGATTCAATTCATGATTCATGATTCATGATTCAATTCATGATTCATGATTCATGATTCATGATTCAATTCATGATTCATGATTCAATTAATGATTCATGATTCATGATTCATGATTCAATTCATGATACATAATTCACGATTCATGAAAATATTCATGATTCATAATTCATGATTCAATTCATTATTCATGATTCATGATTCATGATTAGATTCATGATTCATGATTTATGATTCAATTCATTATTTATGATTCATGATTCATGATTTATGATTCATGATTCATGATTTATGAATCAATTCATGATTTATGATTCATGATTTAATTCATGATTCATGATTCGATTCATAATTCTTGATTCATGATTCGATTCATGATTCATGATTCATGATTCAATTCATGATTCAATTCATGATTCATGATTCGATTCATGATTCTTGATTCATGATTCATGATTCGATTCATGATTCATGATTCATGATTCTATTCATGATTCTTGATTCATGATTTAATTCATGATTCATGAATCATGATTCGATTCATGATTCATGATTCAATTCATGATTCATGATTCGATTCATGATTCATGATTCAATTCATGATTCATGATTCAATTTATGATTCATGATTCATGATTCAATTCATGATTCAATTCATGATTCATGATTCATGATTCAATTTATGATTCATGATTCATGATTCAATTCATGATTCTTGAATTATGATTCAATTCATGATTCAATTCATGATTCATGATTCATGATTCAATTTATGAATTATGATTCATGATTCATGATTCAATTCATGATTCAATTCATGATTCATGATTCATGATTCATGATTCAATTCATGATTCATACTTCATGATTCATGATTCAATTCATGATTTATGATTTGATTCATGATTCATGATTCGATTCATGATCCATAATTCATGATTCATGATTTAATTCATGATTCATGATTCAATTCATGATTCATGATTCATGATTCAATTCATGATTCAATTCATGATTCATGATTCATGATTCAATTCATGATTCATGATTCATGATTCAATTCATGATTCATGATTCAATTCATGATTCATGATTCGATTCATAATTCTTGATTCATGATTTGATTCATGATTCATGATTCATGATTCAATTCATGATTCATGATTCATGATTCGATTCATGATCCATAATTCATGATTCATGATCCATAATTCATGATTCATGATTTAATTCATGATTCATGATTCAATTCATGATTCATGATTCATGATTCAATTCATGATTCATGATTCATGATTCAATTCATGATTCATGATTCATGATTAAATTCATGATTCATGATTCATGATTCAATTCATGATTCATGATTCGATTCATAATTCTTGATTCATGATTCGATTCATGATTCATGATTCATGATTCATGATTCAATTCATGATTCATGATTTATGATTCAATTCATGATTCATGATTCGATTCATGATTCTTGATTCATGATTCATGATTCGATTCATGATTCATGATTCATGATTCTATTCATGATTCTTGATTCATGATTCAATTCATGATTCATGAATCATGATTCGATTCATGATTCATGATTCAATTCATGATTCATGATTCATGATTCAATTCATGATTCATGATTCAATTCATGATTCATGATTCAATTCATGATTCAATTCATGATTCATGATTCATGATTCAATTTATGATTTATGATTCATGATTCAATTCATGATTCTTGCCTTATGATTCAATTCATGATTCAATTCATGATTCAATTCATGATTCATGATTCATGATTCATGATTCAATTCATGATTCATACTTCATGATTCATGATTCAATTCATGATTTATGATTTGATTCATGATTCAATTCATGATTCGATTCATGATTCATGATTCGATTCATGATCCATAATTCATGATTCATGATTTAATTCATGATTCATGATTCAATTCATGATTCATGATTCATGATTCAATTCATGTATCATGATTCATGATTCAATTCATGATTCATGATTCATGATTCAATTCATGATTCAATTCATGATTCATGATTCATGATTCAATTCATGATTCATGATTCATGATTCAATTCATGATTCATAATTCATGATTCATGATTCAATTCATGATTCATGATTCGATTCATGATTCATGATTCATGATTCAATTAATGATTCATGATTCATGATTAATGATTCAATTCATGATTCATGATTCAAGATTCATGATTCATGATTCAATTCATGATTCATGATTCATGATTCGATTCATGATTCATGATTCATGATTCAATTCATGATTCATGATTCATGATTTGATTCATGATTCATGATTCAATTCATGATTCATAATTCATGATTCATGATTCAATTCATGATTCATGACCCATGATTCATGATTCAATTCATGATTCATGATTCATGATTCAATTCATGATTTATTCATGATTCTTGATTTATGATTCATGATTCAAATTTATATTTCATGATTCATAATTCAGTTCATGATTCAATATATGATTCATGATTCATTATTCAATTCATGATTCATAATTCATGATTCATGATTCAATTCATGATTCATGATTCAATTCATGATTTAAGATTCATGATTCATGATTCAATTCATGATTCATGATTCATGATTCAATTCATGATTCATGATTCGATTCATAATTCTTGATTCATGATTCGATTCATGATTCATGATTCATGATTCAATTCATGATTCATGATTCATGATTCATGATTCAATTCATGATTCATGATTCGATTCATGATTCTTGATTTATGATTCATGATTCGATTCATGATTCATGATTCATAATTCAATTCATGATTCTTGATTCATGATTCAATTCATGATTCATGAATCATGATTCGATTCATGATTCATGATTCAATTCATGATTCATGATTTATGATTCGATTCATGATTCATGATTCAATTCATGATTCATGATTCAATTCATGATTCATGATTCATGATTCAATTTATGATTCATGATTCATGATTCAATTCATGATTCTTGCCTTATGATTCAATTCATGATTCAATTCATGATTCAATTTATGATTCATGATTCATGATTCAATTCATGATTCTTGCCTTATGATTCAATTCATGATTCAATTCATGATTCACGATTCATGATTCATGATTCAATTTATGAATTATGATTCATGATTCATGATTCAATTCATGATTCAATTCATGATTCATGATTCATGATTCAATTCATGATTCATAATTCATGATTCATGATTCAATTCATGATTCATGATTTGATTCATGATTCAATTCATGATTCGATTCATGAATTATGATTCGATTCATTATCCATAATTCATGATTAATGATTTAATTCATGATTCATGATTCAATTCATGATTCATGATTCATGATTCAATTCATGATTCAATTCATGATTCATGATTCATGATTCAATTCATGTTTCATGATTCATGATTCAATTCATGATTCATAATTCATGATTCATGATTCAATTCATGATTCATGATTTGATTCATGATTCATGATTCATGATTCAATTAATGATTCATGATTCATGATTAATGATTCAATTCATGATTCATGATTCAAGATTCATGATTCATGATTCAATTCATGATTCATGATTCGATTCATGATTCATGATTCATGATTCAATTCATGATTCATAATTCATGATTCATGATTCAATTCATGATTCATGATTCGATTCATGATTCATGATTCATGATTCAATTAATGATTCATGATTCATGATTAATGATTCAATTCATGATTCATGATTCAAGATTCATGATTCATGATTCAATTCATGATTCATGATTCATGATTCAATTCATGATTCATAATTCATGATTCATGATTCAATTCATGATTCATGATCCATGATTCATGATTCAATTAATGATTCATGATTCATAATTCAATTGATGATTTATTCATGATTCTTGATTTATGATTCATGATTCAATTCATATTTCATTCATCATAATTCAATTCATGATTCATGATTCATGATTCAATATATGATTCATGATTCATTATTCAATTCATGATTCATAATTCATGATTCATGATTCAATTCATGATTCATGATTTAAGATTCATGATTCATGATTCATGATTCAATTCATGATTCAATTCATAATTCATAATTCATGATTCAATTCATGATTCAATTCATGATTCAATTTTTGAATCATGATTCATGATTCAATTCATGATTCACTTCATGATTCATGATTCAATTTATGATTCATGATTCATGATTCATGATTCAATTCATAATTCAATTTATGATTCAGGATTTAATTCATGATTTATGATTCATGATTCATGATTCAATTCATGATTCATGATAAATGATTCAATTCATGATTCATGATTCATGATTCATGATTCAATTCATGATTCATGATTCATGATTCATGATTCATGATTCATGATTCATGATTCATGATTCAATTCATGATTCATGATTCATGATTCAATTCATGATTCATGATTCATGATTCATGATTCATGATTCGATTCATGATTCATGATTCATGATTCATGATTCATGATTCGATTCATGATTCATGATTCATGATTCATTTCATGATTCATGATTCGATTCATGATTAAATTCATGATTCAAGAATCATGATTCGATTCATGATTCATGATTCATGATTCAATTCATGATTCATGATTCATGATTCATGATTCAATTCATGATTCAAGATTCATGATTCGATTCATGATTCATGATACAATTCATGACTCATGATTCATGATTCGATTCATGATTCGATTCATGATTCATGATTCAATTCATGATTCATGATTCAATTCATGATTCATGATTCATGATTCGATTCATGATTCATGATTCAATTCATGATTCATGATTCATGATTCAATTCATGATTCATGATTCGTTTCATTATTCATGATTCATGATTCGATTTATGATTCATGATTCAATTCATGAATCATGATTCATGATTCAATTCATGTTTCACTTCATGATTCATGATTCATGATTTAATTTATAATTCATGATTCAATTCATGAATCATGATTCATGATTCATGATTCAATTCATGATTCACTTTATGATTCAGGATTTAATTCATGATTCATGATTCATGATTCAATTCATGATTCATGATTCATGATTCAATTCATGATTCATGATTCATGATTCTTGATTCATGATTCAATTCATGATTCATGATTCATGATTCATGATTCATGATTCAATTAATGATTCATGATTCATGATTCATGATTCAATTCATGATTCATAATTCATGATTCAATTCATGATTCAATTCATGATTCAATTTTTGAATCATGATTCATGATTCAATTCATGATTCACTTCATGATTCATGATTCAATTTATGATTCATGATTCATGATTCATGATTCAATTCATGATTCATGATAAATGATTCAATTCATGATTCATGATTCATGATTCAATTCATGATTCATGATTCATGATTCATGATTCATGATTCATGATTCAATTCATGATTCATGATTCAATTCATGATTCATGATTCATGATTCATGATTCATGATTTATGATTCAATTCATGATTCATGATTCATGATTCGATTCATGATTCATGATTCATGATTCGATTCATGATTCATGATTCATGATTCATTTCATGATTCATGATTCGATTCATGATTCAATTCATGATTCAAGATTCATGATTCGATTCATGATTCATGATTCATGATTCAATTCATGATTCATGATTCATGATTCATGATTCATGATTCAATTCATGATTCATGATTCGATTCATGATTCAATTCATGATTCAAGATTCATGATTCGATTCATGATTCATGATACAATTCATGATTCATGATTCGATTCATGATTCGATTCATGATTCATGATTCAATTCATGATTCATGATTCATGATTCGATTCATGATTCATGATTCAATTCATGATTCATGATTCATGATTCAATTCATGATTCATGATTCGTTTCATTATTCATGATTCATGAATCGATTTATGATTCATGATTCATGATTCATAATTTAATTTATAATTCATGATTCAATTCATGAATCATGATTCATGATTCAATTCATGTTTCACTTCATGATTCATGATTCATGGTTCAATTTATGTTTCATGATTCATGATTCATGATTCAATTCATGATTCACTTTATGATTCAGGATTTAATTCATGATTCATGATTCAATTCATGATTTATGATTCATGATTCAATTCATGATTCATAATTCATGATTCTTGATTCATGATTCAATTCATGATTCATGATTCATGATTCAATTCATGATTCAAGATTCATGATTCATGATTCATGATTCATGATTCAATCCATGATTCATGATTCATGATTCAATTCATGATTCATGATTCATGATTCAATTCATGATTCATAATTCATGATTCAATTCATGATTCAATTCATAATTCATAATTCATGATTCAATTCATGATTCAATTCATGATTCAATTTTTGAATCATGATTCATGATTCAATTCATGATTCACTTCATGATTCATGATTCAATTTATGATTCATGATTCATGATTCATGATTCAATTCATAATTCAATTTATGATTCAGGATTTAATTCATGATTTATGATTCATGATTCATGATTCAATTCATGATTCATGATAAATGATTCAATTCATGATTCATGATTCATGATTCATGATTCAATTCATGATTCATGATTCATGATTCATGATTCATGATTCATGATTCATGATTCAATTCATGATTCATGATTCATGATTCAATTCATGATTCATGATTCATGATTCATGATTCATGATTCGATTCATGATTCATGATTCATGATTCATGATTCGATTCATGATTCATGATTCATGATTCATTTCATGATTCATGATTCGATTCATGATTAAATTCATGATTCAAGAATCATGATTCGATTCATGATTCATGATTCATGATTCAATTCATGATTCATGATTCATGATTCATGATTCATGATTCAATTCATGATTCATGATTCGATTCATGATTCAATTCATGATTCAAGATTCATGATTCGATTCATGATTCATGATACAATTCATGACTCATGATTCATGATTCGATTCATGATTCGATTCATGATTCATGATTCAATTCATGATTCATGATTCAATTCATGATTCATGATTCATGATTCGATTCATGATTCATGATTCAATTCATGATTCATGATTCATGATTCAATTCATGATTCATGATTCGTTTCATTATTCATGATTCATGATTCGATTTATGATTCATGATTCAATTCATGAATCATGATTCATGATTCAATTCATGTTTCACTTCATGATTCATGATTCATGATTTAATTTATAATTCATGATTCAATTCATGAATCATGATTCATGATTCATGATTCAATTCATGATTCACTTTATGATTCAGGATTTAATTCATGATTCATGATTCATGATTCAATTCATGATTCATGATTCAATTCATGATTCATGATTCATGATTCTTGATTCATGATTCAATTCATGATTCATGATTCATGATTCATGATTCATGATTCAATTAATGATTCATGATTCATGATTCATGATTCAATTCATGATTCATAATTCATGATTCAATTCATGATTCAATTTTTGAATCATGATTCATGATTCAATTCATGATTCACTTCATGATTCATGATTCAATTTATGATTCATGATTCATGATAAATGATTCAATTCATGATTCATGATTCATGATTCATGATTCATGATTCAATTCATGATTCATGATTCATGATTCATGATTCATGATTCATGATTCAATTCATGATTCATGATTCAATTCATGATTCATGATTCATGATTCATGATTCATGATTCATGATTTATGATTCAATTCATGATTCATGATTCATGATTCGATTCATGATTCATGATTCATGATTCAATTCATGATTCATGATTCAATTCATGATTCATGATTCATGATTCATGATTCATGATTCATGATTTATGATTCAATTCATGATTCATGATTCATGATTCGATTCATGATTCATGATTCATGATTCATGATTCGATTCATGATTCATGATTCATGATTCATTTCATGATTCATGATTCGATTCATGATTCAATTCATGATTCAAGATTCATGATTTGATTCATGATTCATGATTCATGATTCAATTCATGATTCATTATTCATGATTCATGATTCATGATTCAATTCATGATTCATGATTCGATTCATGATTCAATTCATGATTCAAGATTCATGATTCGATTCATGATTCATGATACAATTCATGATTCATGATTCGATTCATGATTCGATTCATGATTCATGATTCAATTCATGATTCATGATTCATGATTCGATTCATGATTCATGATTCAATTCATGATTCATGATTCATGATTCAATTCATGATTCATGATTCGTTTCATTATTCATGATTCATGAATCGATTTATGATTCATGATTCATGATTCATAATTTAATTTATAATTCATGATTCAATTCATGAATCATGATTCATGATTCAATTCATGTTTCACTTCATGATTCATGATTCATGGTTCAATTTATGATTCATGATTCATGATTCATGATTCAATTCATGATTCACTTTATGATTCAGGATTTAATTCATGATTCATGATTCAATTCATGATTTATGATTCATGATTCAATTCATGATTCATGATTCATGATTCTTGATTCATGATTCAATTCATGATTCATGATTCATGATTCAATTCATGATTCAAGATTCATGATTCATGATTCATGATTCATGATTCAATCCATGATTCATGATTCATGATTTAATTCATGATTCATGATTCATGATTCATGATACGATTCATGATTCATGATTCATGATTTATGATTCATGATTCAATTCATTATTATTATTATTATCGTTTATTTGTTAGGCGCCACAAGGTTTCCGCAGCGCCGAACATGGTACAAACAGTAGACTATACAGGGTAAAACAGTACAGGACAATAAACACAAAGTACCAGTACTTCAGAAACTCCAAGCAGGCAGATACAGTAGAGATGGAGCAGAAGAACAGGTATGGAGACAGGAGGGAAGAGGGCCCTGCTCATTCGAGCTTACATCCTAAGGGAGGGTAAACAAAGTCAGGCACAAAAGGGAGCCAGTGAAGCAACGGGGAGAGAGGAAAGGAGCCAGGGGAGAAACAGAAGGGTGAGTGGTTAAGTGGATGGTTGGTAGGCCTTAAGGAACAGGTGAGTTTTAAGTGCCCGCTTGAAGGAGCACAGATTGGGTGAGAGACGAATGGAGCGAGGGAGGTCGTTCCAGTGAAGGGGTGCAGCACGGGAGAAGTCTTGGATTCTAGAGTGGGAAGAGGTGATCAGAGTGGAGGAGAGGCGGCGATCATTGGCCGAGCGCAGGGAGCGGGCAGGAGTGTGAATGGAGAGGAGGCTAGAGATGTAAGGGGCAGTGGACTGAGAGAGAGCCTTGTAAGTGGTGGTGAGGAGTTTGAAAAGGATTCTGTAGGGGAAGGGGAGCCAGTGTAAGGAAAGACAGAGAGGGGAGGCAGAGGAGGAGCGGCGTGAGAGGAAGATGAGTCTTGCAGCCGCATTGAGTATAGAGCGGAGGGGGGAGAGACGGGAGTGGGGGAGGCCAGTAAGGAGGAGGTTGCAGTAGTCGAGACGGGAGATGATGAGGGCATGGATGATAGTTTTGGTGGCATCTTGAGAGAGGAAGGGACGGATGCGGGCAATGTTACGGAGTTGGAAGCGACAGGCTTGGGCAAGGGATTGAATGTGGGGGGCAAAAGAGAGAGAGGAGTCGAGAGTGACACCTAGGCAGCGGAGTTGGGTGACAGAGGAGATAGTGGAGTTGTTAACAACGATAGAGAGGTCATGGTGAGAAGGGAGCCTGGGTGGGGGAAAGACAATTCATGATTCATGATTCATGATTCGATTCATGATTCATGATTCGATTCATGATTCATGATTCGATTCATGATTCTTGATTCATGATTCTATTCATGATTCATGATTCATGATTCGATTCATGATTCATGATTCGATTCATGATTCTTGATTCAATTCATGATTCATGATTCATGATTCATGATTCGATTCATGATTCATGATTCGATTCATGATTCATGATTCAATTCATGATTCATGATTCATGATTTAATTCATGATTCAATTAATGATTCATGATTCGATTCATGATTCATGATTCATGATTCAATTCATGATTCATGATTCATGATTCATGATTCATGAATCATGATTCAATTCATGATTCATGATTCAAGATTCATGATTCATGATTCAATTCATGATTCATGATTCATGATTTAATTCATGATTCATGATTCATGATTCATGATTAATGATTCATGATTCAATTCATGATTCATGATTCATGATTCAATTCATGATTCATGATTCATGATTCATGATTCATGACTCGATTCATGATTCTTGACTCATGATTCATGATTCGATTCATGATTCATGATTCATGATTCAATTCATGATTCAAGATTCATGATTCGATTCATGATTGATGATACAATTCATGATTCATGATTCATGATTCGATTCATGATTCATGATTCATGATTCAATTCATGATTCAATTCATGATTCAATTCATGATTCATGATTCATGATTCAATTCTTGATTCATGATTCATAATTCAATTCATGATTCAATTCAAGATTCATGACTCATGATTCAATTCATGATTCATGATTCAATTTATGATTCATGATTCAATTTATGATTCATGATTCATGATTCAATTCATGATTCATGATTCGATTCATGATTCAATTCATGATTCATGATTCATGATTCAATTCATGATTCATGATTCATGATTCATGATTCATGATTCATGATTCAATTCATGATTCATAATTCATGATTCAATTCATGATTCAATTCATGATTCATGATTTAATTTATAATTCATGATTCAATTCATGATTCAATTTATGAATCATGATTCATGATTCAATTCATGATTCAATTCATGATTCAATTCATGATTCATGATTTAATTTATAATTCATGATTCAATTCATGATTCAATTTATGAATCATGATTCATGATTCAATTCATGATTCACTTCATGATTCATGATTCAATTTATGAATCATGATTCATGATTCAATTCATAATTCAATTTATGATTCAGGATTTAATTCATGATTCATGATTCATGATTCAATTCATGATTCTTGATAAATGATTCAATTCATGATTCATGATTCATGATTCATGATTCAATTCATGATTCATGATTCATGATTCATGATTCATGATTCAATTCATGATTCATGATTCATGATTCAATTCATGATTCATGATTCATGATTCATGATTCGATTCATGATTCATGATTCATGATTCGATTCATGATTCATGATTCGATTCATGATTCAATTCATGATTCAAGATTCATGATTCGATTCATGATTAATGATTCATGATTCAATTCATGATTCATGATTCATGATTCATGATTGAATTCATGATTCATGATTCGATTCGTGATTCAATTCATGATTCAAGATTCATGATTCGATTCATGATTCATGATACAATTCATGATTCATGATTCATGATTCGATTCATGATTCAATTCATGATTCATGATTCGATTCATGATTCATGATTCAATTCATGATTCATGATTCATGATTTATGATTCAATTCATGATTCATGATTCGATTCATGATTCATGATTCAATTCATATTTCATGATTCATGATTCGATTCATGATTCATGATTCAATTCATGATTCATGATTCATGATTCATGATTCATGATTCAATTCATGATTCATGATTCATGATTCAATTCATGATTCATGATTCATGATTCATGATTCATGATTTAATTCATGATTCAAGATTCATGATTCGATTCATGATTGATGATACAATTCATGATTCATGATTCATGATTCGATTCATGATTCATGATTCATGATTCAATTCATGATTCAATTCATGATTCATGATTCATGATTCAATTCATGATTCATGATTCATGATTCAATTCTTTATTCATGATTCACAATTCAATTCATGATTCAATTCAAGATTCATGACTCATGATTCAATTCATGATTCATGATTCAATTCATGATTCATGATTCAATTTATGATTCATGATTCATGATTCAATTCATGATTCATGATTCGATTCATGATTCAATTCATGATTCATGATTCAATTCATAAATCATGATTCATGATTCATGATTCAATTCATAATTCATGATTCAATACATGATTCAATTCATGATTCATGATTTAATTTATAATTCATGATTCAATTCATGATTCAATTTATGAATCATGATTCATGATTCAATTCATGATTCACTTCATGATTCATGATTCAATTTATGATTCATGATTCATGATTCATGATTCAATTCATGATTCATGATAAATGATTCAATTCATGATTCATGATTCATGATTCATGATTCAATTCATGATTCATGATTCATGATTCATGATTCATGATTCAATTCATGATTCAATTCATGATTCATGATTCATGATTCGATTCATGATTCATGATTCATGATTCATGATTCATGATTCAATTCATGATTCATGATTCATGATTCATGATTCGATTCATGATTCATGATTCATGATTCATGATTCATGATTCAATTCATGAATCATGATTCATGATTCAATTCATGTTTCACTTCATGATTCATGATTCATGGTTCAATTTATGATTCATGATTCATGATTCATGATTTAATTCATGATTCACTTTATGATTCAGGATTTAATTCATGATTCATGATCCATGATTCAATTCATGATTCATGATTCATGATTCAATTCATGATTCATGATTCATGATTCTTTATTCATGATTCAATTCATGATTCATGATTCATGATTCAATTCATGATTCAAGATTCATGATTCATGATTCATGATTCATGATTCAATCCATGATTCATGATTCATGATTCAATTCATGATTCATGATTCATGATTCATGATTCATGATACGATTCATGATTCATGCTTCATGATTCATGATTCAATTCATGATTCATGATTCATGATTCGATTCATGATTCATGATTCGATTCATGATTCATGATTCGATTCATGATTCTTGATTCATGATTCTATTCATGATTCATGATTCATGATTCGATTCATGATTTATGATTCGATTCATGATTCTTGATTCATGATTCATGATTCGATTCATGATTCATGATTCAATTCATGATTCATGATTCATGATTCATGATTCAATTCATGATTCAATTCATGATTCATGATTCGATTCATGATTCATGATTCATGATTCAATTCATGATTCATGATTTATGATTCATGATTCATGATTCATGATTCAATTCATGATTCATGATTCAAGATTCATGATTCATGATTCAATTCAGGATTCATGATTCATGATTTAATTCATGATTCATGATTCATGATTCATGATTCAATTCATGATTCATGATTCATGATTCAATTCATGATTCATGATTCATGATTCATGATTCATGATTCATGATTCAATTCATGATTCATGATTCATGATTCATGATTCAATTCTTGATTCATGATTCATAATTCAATTCATGATTCAATTCAAGATTCATGACTCATGATTCAATTCATGATTCATGATTCATGATTCAATTCATGATTCAATTCATGATTTATGATTCATGATTCAATTCATGATTCATGATTCATGATTCATGATTCAATTCTTGATTCATGATTCATAATTCAATTCATGATTCAATTCAAGATTCATGACTCATGATTCAATTCATGATTCATGATTCAATTTATGATTCATGATTCAATTTATGATTCATGATTCATGATTCAATTCATGATTCATGATTCGATTCATGATTCAATTCATGATTCATGATTCGATTCATGATTCAATTCATGATTCATGATTCATGATTCAATTCATGATTCATGATTCATGATTCAATTCATGATTCAGGATTCATGATTCAATTCATGATTCAATTCATGATTCATGATTTAATTTATAATTCATGATTCAATTCATGATTCAATTTATGAATCATGATTCATGATTCAATTCATGATTCACTTCATGATTCATGATTCAATTTATGATTCATGATTCATGATTCATGATTCAATTCATAATTCAATTTATGATTCAGGATTTAATTCATGATTCATGATTCATGATTCATGATTCAATTCATGATTCATGATAAATGATTCAATTCATGATTCATGATTCATGATTCAATTCATGATTCATGATTCATGATTCATGATTCATGATTCATGATTCAATTCATGATTCATTATTCATGATTCAATTCATGATTCATGATTCATGATTCAATTCATGATTCATGATTCATGATTCATGATTCATGATTCGATTCATGATTCATGATTCATGATTCATGATTCGATTCATGATTCATGATTCATGATTCATTTCATGGTTCATGATTCGATTCATGATTCAATTCATGATTCAAGATTCATGATTCGATTCATGATTAATGATTCATGATTCAATTCATGATTCATGATTCATGATTCATGATTCAATTCATGATTCATGATTCGATTCATGATTCAATTCATGATTCAAGATTCATGATTCGATTCATGATTCATGATACAATTCATGATTCATGATTCATGATTTGATTCATGATTCAATTCATGATTCATGATTCATGATTCAATTCATGATTCATGATAAATGATTCAATTCATAATTCATGATTCATGATTCAATTCATGATTCATGATTCATGATTCATGATTCATGATTCATGATTCAATTCATGATTCATGATTCATGATTCAATTCATTATTCATGATTCATGATTCATGATTCAATTCATGATTCAAGATTCATGATTCGATTCATGATTGATGATACAATTCATGATTCATGATTCATGATTCGATTCATGATTCATGATTCATGATTCAATTCATGATTCAATTCATGATTCATGATTCATGATTCAATTCATGATTCATGATTCATGATTCATGATTCAATTCTTGATTCATGATTCATAATTCAATTCATGATTCAATTCAAGATTCATGACTCATGATTCAATTCATGATTCAATTCAAGATTCATGACTCATGATTCAATTCATGATTCATGATTCAATTCATGATTCATGATTCAATTTATGATTCATGATTCATGATTCAATTCTTGATTCATGATTCATAATTCAATTCATGATTCAATTCAAGATTCATGACTCATGATTCAATTCATGATTCATGATTCAATTCATGATTCATGATTCAATTTATGATTCATGATTCATGATTCAATTCATGATTCATGATTCGATTCATGATTCAATTCATGATTCATGATTCAATTCATGATTCATGATTCATGATTCATGATTCAATTCATGATTCATGATTCATGATTCATGATTCAATTCATGATTAATAATTCATGATTCAATTCATGATTCATGATTCAATTCATGATTCATGATTTAATTTATAATTCATGATTCAATTCATGATTCAATATATGAATCATGATAAATGATTCAATTCATGATTCACTTCATGATTCATGATTCAATTTATGATTCATGATTCATGATTCATGATTCAATTCATAATTCAATTTATGATTCAGGATTTAATTCATGATTCATGATTCATGATTCAATTCATGATTCATGATAAATGATTCAATTCATGATTCATGATTCATGATTCATGATTCATGATTCAATTCATGATTCATGATAAATGATTCAATTCATGATTCATGATTCATGATTAAATTCATGTTTTACTTCATGATTCATGATTCATGGTTCAATTTATGATTCATGATTCATGATTCAATTCATGATTCATGAATCATGATTCAATTCATGATTCATAATTCATGATTCAATTCATGATTCAATTCATAATTCATAATTCATGATTCAATTCATGATTCAATTCATGATTCAATTTTTGAATCATGATTCATGATTCAATTCATGATTCACTTCATGATTCATGATTCAATTCATGATTCACTTCATGATTCATGATTCAATTTATGATTCATGATTCATGATTCATGATTCAATTCATAATTCAATTTATGATTCAGGATTTAATTCATGATTTATGATTCATGATTCAATTCATAATTCATGATAAATGATTCAATTCATGATTCATGATTCATGATTCATGATTCAATTCATGATTCATGATTCATGATTCATGATTCAATTCATGATTCATGATTCGATTCATGATTCAATTCATGATTCAAGATTCATGATTCGATTCATGATTCATGATACAATTCATGATTCATGATTCATGATTTGATTCATGATTCAATTCATGATTCATGATTCGATTCATGATTCATGATTCAATTCATGATTCATGATTCGATTCATGATTCAATTCATGATTCATGATTCGATTCATGATTCATGATTCAATTCATGATTTATGATTCATGATTCAATTCATGATTGTGATTCATGATTCATGATTCAATTCATGATTCATAATTCATGATTCAATTCATGATTCAATTCATGATTCATGATTTAATTTATAATTCATGATTCAATTCATGATTCAATTTATGAATCATGATTCATGATTCAATTCATGATTCACTTCATGATTCATGATTCAATTTATTATTCATGATTTATGATTCATGATTCAATTCATAATTCAATTTATGATTCAGGATTTAATTCATGATTCATGATTCATGATTCAATTCATGATTCATGATAAATGATTCAATTCATAATTCATGATTCATGATTCAATTCATGATTCATGATTCATGATTCATGATTCATGATTCATGATTCATGATTCATGATTCAATTCATGATTCATGATTCATGATTCAATTCATGATTCATGATTCATGATTCATGATTCAATTCATGATTCAAGATTCATGATTCGATTCATGATTCATGATACAATTCATGATTCATGATTCATGATTCGATTCATGATTCATGATTCATGATTCAATTCATGATTCAATTCATGATTCATGATTCATGATTCAATTCATGATTCATGATTCATGATTCATGATTCAATTCTTGATTCATGATTCATAATTCAATTCATGATTCAATTCAAGATTCATGACTCATGATTCAATTCATGATTCAATTCAAGATTCATGACTCATGATTCAATTCATGATTCATGATTCAATTCATGATTCATGATTCAATTTATGATTCATGATTCATGATTCAATTCTTGATTCATGATTCATAATTCAATTCATGATTCAATTCAAGATTCATGACTCATGATTCAATTCATGATTCATGATTCAATTCATGATTCATGATTCAATTTATGATTCATGATTCATGATTCAATTCATGATTCATGATTCGATTCATGATTCAATTCATGATTCATGATTCAATTCATGATTCATGATTCATGATTCATGATTCAATTCATGATTCATGATTCATGATTCATGATTCAATTCATGATTAATAATTCATGATTCAATTCATGATTCATGATTCAATTCATGATTAATAATTCATGATTCAATTCATGATTCAATTCATGATTCATGATTTAATTTATAATTCATGATTCAATTCATGATTCAATATATGAATCATGATAAATGATTCAATTCATGATTCACTTCATGATTCATGATTCAATTTATGATTCATGATTCATGATTCAATTCATAATTCAATTTATGATTCAGGATTTAATTCATGATTCATGATTCATGATTCAATTCATGATTCATGATAAATGATTCAATTCATGATTCATGATTCATGATTCATGATTCATGATTCATGATTCAATTCATGATTCATGATAAATGATTCAATTCATGATTCATGATTCATGATTAAATTCATGTTTTACTTCATGATTCATGATTCATGGTTCAATTTATGATTCATGATTCATGATTCAATTCATGATTCATGATTCATGATTCAATTCATGATTCATAATTCATGATTCAATTCATGATTCAATTCATAATTCATAATTCATGATTCAATTCATGATTCAATTCATGATTCAATTTTTGAATCATGATTCATGATTCAATTCATGATTCACTTCATGATTCATGATTCAATTTATGATTCATGATTCATGATTCATGATTCAATTCATAATTCAATTTATGATTCAGGATTTAATTCATGATTTATGATTCATGATTCAATTCATGATTCATGATAAATGATTCAATTCATGATTCATGATTTATGATTCATGATTCAATTCATGATTCATGATTCATGATTCATGATTCATGATTCATGATTCATGATTCATGATTCATGATTCAATTCATGATTCATGATTCATGATTCATGATTCATGATTCGATTCATGATTCATGATTCATGATTCATGATTCATGATTCGATTCATGATTCATGATTCATGATTCATTTCATGATTCATGATTCGATTCATGATTCAATTCATGATTCAAGAATCATGATTTGATTCATGATTCATGATTCATGATTCAATTCATGATTCATGATTCATGATTCATGATTCATGATTCAATTCATGATTCATGATTCGATTCATGATTCAATTCATGATTCAAGATTCATGATTCGATTCATGATTCATGATACAATTCATGACTCATGATTCATGATTCGATTCATGATTCGATTCATGATTCATGATTCAATTCATGATTCATGATTCAATTCATGATTCATGATTCATGATTCGATTCATGATTCATGATTCAATTCATGATTCATGATTCATGATTCAATTCATGATTCATGATTCGTTTCATTATTCATGATTCATGATTCGATTTATGATTCATGATTCATGATTCATGATTTAATTTATAATTCATGATTCAATTCATGAATCATGATTCATGATTCAATTCATGTTTCACTTCATGATTCATGATTCATGGTTCAATTTATGATTCATGATTCATGATTCATGATTCAATTCATGATTCACTATATGATTCAGGATTTAATTCATGATTCATGATTCATGATTCAATTCATGATTCATGATTCATGATTCAATTCATGATTCATGATTCATGATTCTTGATTCATGATTCAATTCATGATTCATGATTCATGATTCAATTAATGATTCATGATTCATGATTCATGATTCAATTCATGATTCATAATTCATGATTCAATTCATGATTCAATTCATGATTCAATTTTTGAATCATGATTCATGATTCAATTCATGATTCACTTCATGATTCATGATTCAATTTATGATTCATGATTCATGATTCATGATTCAATTCATGATTCATGATAAATGATTCAATTCATGATTCATGATTCATGATTCAATTCATGATTCATGATTCATGATTCATGATTCATGATTCATGATTCAATTCATGATTCATGATTCAATTCATGATTCATGATTCATGATTCAATTCATGATTCATGATTCATGATTCATGATTCATGATTTATGATTCAATTCATGATTCATGATTCGATTCATGATTCATGATTCATGATTCATGATTCGATTCATGATTCATGATTCATGATTCATTTCATGATTCATGATTCGATTCATGATTCAATTCATGATTCAAGATTCATGATTCGATTCATGATTCATGATTCATGATTCAATTCATGATTCATGATTCATGATTCATGATTCATGATTCAATTCATGATTCATGATTCGATTCATGATTCAATTCATGATTCAAGATTCATGATTCGATTCATGATTCATGATACAATTCATGATTCATGATTCGATTCATGATTCGATTCATGATTCATGATTCAATTCATGATTCATGATTCATGATTCGATTCATGATTCATGATTCAATTCATGATTCATGATTCATGATTCAATTCATGATTCATGATTCATGATTCATGATTCAATTCATGATTAATAATTCATGATTCAATTCATGATTCATGATTCAATTCATGATTAATAATTCATGATTCAATTCATGATTCAATTCATGATTCATGATTTAATTTATAATTCATGATTCAATTCATGATTCAATATATGAATCATGATAAATGATTCAATTCATGATTCACTTCATGATTCATGATTCAATTTATGATTCATGATTCATGATTCAATTCATAATTCAATTTATGATTCAGGATTTAATTCATGATTCATGATTCATGATTCAATTCATGATTCATGATAAATGATTCAATTCATGATTCATGATTCATGATTCATGATTCATGATTCAATTCATGATTCATGATAAATGATTCAATTCATGATTCATGATTCATGATTAAATTCATGTTTTACTTCATGATTCATGATTCATGGTTCAATTTATGATTCATGATTCATGATTCAATTCATGATTCATGATTCATGATTCAATTCATGATTCATAATTCATGATTCAATTCATGATTCAATTCATAATTCATAATTCATGATTCAATTCATGATTCAATTCATGATTCAATTTTTGAATCATGATTCATGATTCAATTCATGATTCACTTCATGATTCATGATTCAATTTATGATTCATGATTCATGATTCATGATTCAATTCATAATTCAATTTATGATTCAGGATTTAATTCATGATTTATGATTCATGATTCAATTTATGATTCATGATAAATGATTCAATTCATGATTCATGATTCATGATTCATGATTCAATTCATGATTCATGATTCATGATTCATGATTCATGATTCATGATTCATGATTCATGATTCATGATTCAATTCATGATTCATGATTCATGATTCATGATTCATGATTCGATTCATGATTCATGATTCATGATTCATGATTCATGATTCGATTCATGATTCATGATTCATGATTCATTTCATGATTCATGATTCGATTCATGATTCAATTCATGATTCAAGAATCATGATTTGATTCATGATTCATGATTCATGATTCAATTCATGATTCATGATTCATGATTCATGATTCATGATTCAATTCATGATTCATGATTCGATTCATGATTCAATTCATGATTCAAGATTCATGATTCGATTCATGATTCATGATACAATTCATGACTCATGATTCATGATTCGATTCATGATTCATGATTCAATTCATGATTCATGATTCAATTCATGATTCATGATTCATGATTCGATTCATGATTCATGATTCAATTCATGATTCATGATTCATGATTCAATTCATGATTCATGATTCGTTTCATTATTCATGATTCATGATTCGATTTATGATTCATGATTCATGATTCATGATTTAATTTATAATTCATGATTCAATTCATGAATCATGATTCATGATTCAATTCATGTTTCACTTCATGATTCATGATTCATAGTTCAATTTATGATTCATGATTCATGATTCATGATTCAATTCATGATTCACTATATGATTCAGGATTTAATTCATGATTCATGATTCATGATTCAATTCATGATTCATGATTCATGATTCAATTCATGATTCATGATTCATGATTCTTGATTCATGATTCAATTCATGATTCATGATTCATGATTCATGATTCATGATTCAATTAATGATTCATGATTCATGATTCATGATTCAATTCATGATTCATAATTCATGATTCAATTCATGATTCAATTCATGATTCAATTTTTGAATCATGATTCATGATTCAATTCATGATTCACTTCATGATTCATGATTCAATTTATGATTCATGATTCATGATTCATGATTCAATTCATGATTCATGATAAATGATTCAATTCATGATTCATGATTCATGATTCAATTCATGATTCATGATTCATGATTCATGATTCATGATTCATGATTCAATTCATGATTCATGATTCAATTCATGATTCATGATTCATGATTCAATTCATGATTCATGATTCATGATTCATGATTCATGATTTATGATTCAATTCATGATTCATGATTCGATTCATGATTCATGATTCATGATTCATGATTCGATTCATGATTCATGATTCATGATTCATTTCATGATTCATGATTCGATTCATGATTCAATTCATGATTCAAGATTCATGATTCGATTCATGATTCATGATTCATGATTCAATTCATGATTCATGATTCATGATTCATGATTCATGATTCAATTCATGATTCATGATTCGATTCATGATTCAATTCATGATTCAAGATTCATGATTCGATTCATGATTCATGATACAATTCATGATTCATGATTCGATTCATGATTCGATTCATGATTCATGATTCAATTCATGATTCATGATTCATGATTCGATTCATGATTCATGATTCAATTCATGATTCATGATTCATGATTCAATTCATGATTCATGATTCGTTTCATTATTCATGATTCATGAATCGATTTATGATTCATGATTCATGATTCATAATTTAATTTATAATTCATGATTCAATTCATGAATCATGATTCATGATTCAATTCATGTTTCACTTCATGATTCATGATTCATGGTTCAATTTATGATTCATGATTCATGATTCATGATTCAATTCATGATTCACTTTATGATTCAGGATTTAATTCATGATTCATGATTCATGATTCAATTCATGATTTATGATTCATGATTCAATTCATGATTCATGATTCATGATTCTTGATTCATGATTCAATTCATGATTCATGATTCATGATTCAATTCATGATTCAAGATTCATGATTCATGATTCATGATTCATGATTCAATCCATGATTCATGATTCATGATTTAATTCATGATTCATGATTCATGATTCATGATTCATGATACGATTCATGATTCATGATTCATGATTCAATTCATGATTCATGATTCATGATTCGATTCATGATTCATGATTCGATTCATGATTCATGATTCGATTCATGATTCTTGATTCATGATTCTATTCATGATTCATGATTCATGATTCGATTCATGATTCATGATTCGATTCATGATTCTTGATTCATGATTCATGATTCGATTCATGATTCATGATTCAATTCATGATTCATGATTCATGATTTAATTCATGATTCAATTAATGATTCATGATTCGATTCATGATTCATGATTCATGATTCAATTCATGATTCATGATTCATGATTCATGATTCATGAATCATGATTCAATTCATGATTCATGATTCAAGATTCATGATTCATGATTCAATTCATGATTCATGATTCATGATTTAATTCATGATTCATGATTCATGATTCATGATTCATGATTAATGATTCATGATTCAATTCATGATTCATGATTCATGATTCAATTCATGATTCATGATTCATGATTCATGATTCATGACTCGATTCATGATTCTTGACTCATGATTCATGATTCGATTCATGATTCATGATTCATGATTCAATTCATGATTCAAGATTCATGATTCGATTCATGATTGATGATACAATTCATGATTCATGATTCATGATTCGATTCATGATTCATGATTCATGATTCAATTCATGATTCAATTCATGATTCATGATTCATGATTCAATTCATGATTCATGATTCATGATTCATGATTCAATTCTTGATTCATGATTCATAATTCAATTCATGATTCAATTCAAGATTCATGACTCATGATTCAATTCATGATTCATGATTCAATTTATGATTCATGATTCAATTTATGATTCATGATTCAATTCATGATTCATGATTCGATTCATGATTCAATTCATGATTCATGATTCATGATTCAATTCATGATTCATGATTCATGATTCATGATTCAATTCATGATTCATGATTCATGATTCATGATTCAATTCATGATTCATAATTCATGATTCAATTCATGATTCAATTCATGATTCATGATTTAATTTATAATTCATGATTCAATTCATGATTCAATTTATGAATCATGATTCATGATTCAATTCATGATTCAATTCATGATTCAATTCATGATTCATGATTCAATTCATGATTCATGATTTAATTTATAATTCATGATTCAATTCATGATTCAATTTATGAATCATGATTCATGATTCGATTCATGATTCAATTCATGATTCATGATTCGATTCATGATTCATGATTCAATTCATGATTCATGATTCATGATTTATGATTCAATTCATGATTCATGATTCATGATTCGATTCATGATTCATGATTCAATTCATATTTCATGATTCATGATTCGATTCATGATTCATGATTCAATTCATGATTCATGATTCATGATTCAATTCATGATTCATGATAAATGATTCAATTCATGATTCATGATTCATGATTCATGATTCAATTCATGATTCATGATTCATGATTCATGATTCAATTCATGATTCATGATTCATGATTCATGATTCATGATTCAATTCATGATTCAAGATTCATGATTCGATTCATGATTGATGATACAATTCATGATTCATGATTCATGATTCGATTCATGATTCATGATTCATGATTCAATTCATGATTCAATTCATGATTCATGATTCATGATTCAATTCATGATTCATGATTCATGATTCAATTCTTGATTCATGATTCATAATTCAATTCATGATTCAATTCAAGATTCATGACTCATGATTCAATTCATGATTCATGATTCAATTCATGATTCATGATTCAATTTATGATTCATGATTCATGATTCAATTCATGATTCATGATTCGATTCATGATTCAATTCATGATTCATGATTCAATTCATAAATCATGATTCATGATTCATGATTCAATTCATGATTCATGATTCATGATTCATGATTCAATTCATGATTCATAATTCATGATTCAATTCATGATTCAATTCATGATTCATGATTCAATTAATGATTCATGATTCATGATTCATGATTCAATTCATGATTCATAATTCATGATTCAATTCATAATTCAATTCATGATTCAATTTTTGAATCATGATTCATGATTCAATTCATGATTCACTTCATGATTCATGATTCAATTTATGATTCATGATTCATGATTCATGATTCAATTCATGATTCATGATAAATGATTTAATTCATGATTCATGATTCATGATTCAATTCATGATTCATGATTCATGATTCATGATTCATGATTCATGATTCAATTCATGATTCATGATTCAATTCATGATTCATGATTCATGATTCAATTCATGATTCATGATTCATGATTCATGATTCATGATTGATGATTCATGATTCGATTCATGATTCGATTCATGATTCATGATTGATGATTCATGATTCGATTCATGATTCATGATTCATGATTCATGATTCGATTCATGATTCATGATTCATGATTCATTTCATGATTCATGATTCGATTCATGATTCAATTCATGATTCAAGATTCATGATTCGATTCATGATTCATGATTCATGATTCAATTCATGATTCATGATTCATGATTCATGATTCATGATTCAATTAATGATTCATGATTCGATTCATGATTCAATTCATGATTCAAGATTCATGATTCGATTCATGATTCATGATACAATTCATGATTCATGATTCGATTCATGATTCGATTCATGATTCATGATTCAATTCATGATTCATGATTCATGATTCGATTCATGATTCATGATTCAATTCATGATTCATGATTCATGATTCAATTCATGATTCATGATTCGTTTCATTATTCATGATTCATGAATCGATTTATGATTCATGATTCATGATTCATAATTTAATTTATAATTCATGATTCAATTCATGAATCATGATTCATGATTCAATTCATGTTTCACTTCATGATTCATGATTCATGGTTCAATTTATGATTCATGATTCATGATTCATGATTCAATTCATGATTCACTTTATGATTCAGGATTTAATTCATGATTCATGATTCATGATTCAATTCATGATTTATGATTCATGATTCAATTCATGATTCATGATTCATGATTCTTGATTCATGATTCAATTCATGATTCATGATTCATGATTCAATTCATGATTCAAGATTCATGATTCATGATTCATGATTCATGATTCAATCCATGATTCATGATTCATGATTTAATTCATGATTCATGATTCATGATTCATGATTCATGATACGATTCATGATTCATGATTCATGATTCATGATTCATGATTCAATTCATGATTCATGATTCATGATTCGATTCATGATTCATGATTCGATTCATGATTCATGATTCGATTCATGATTCTTGATTCATGATTCTATTCATGATTCATGATTCATGATTCGATTCATGATTCATGATTCGATTCATGATTCTTGATTCATGATTCATGATTCGATTCATGATTCATGATTCAATTCATGATTCATGATTCATGATTTAATTCATGATTCAATTAATGATTCATGATTCGATTCATGATTCATGATTCATGATTCAATTCATGATTCATGATTCATGATTCATGATTCATGAATCATGATTCAATTCATGATTCATGATTCAAGATTCATGATTCATGATTCAATTCATGATTCATGATTCATGATTTAATTCATGATTCATGATTCATGATTCATGATTCATGATTAATGATTCATGATTCAATTCATGATTCATGATTCATGATTCAATTCATGATTCATGATTCATGATTCATGATTCATGACTCGATTCATGATTCTTGACTCATGATTCATGATTCGATTCATGATTCATGATTCATGATTCAATTCATGATTCAAGATTCATGATTCGATTCATGATTGATGATACAATTCATGATTCATGATTCATGATTCGATTCATGATTCATGATTCATGATTCAATTCATGATTCAATTCATGATTCATGATTCATGATTCAATTCATGATTCATGATTCATGATTCATGATTCAATTCTTGATTCATGATTCATAATTCAATTCATGATTCAATTCAAGATTCATGACTCATGATTCAATTCATGATTCATGATTCAATTTATGATTCATGATTCAATTTATGATTCATGATTCAATTCATGATTCATGATTCGATTCATGATTCAATTCATGATTCATGATTCATGATTCAATTCATGATTCATGATTCATGATTCATGATTCAATTCATGATTCATGATTCATGATTCATGATTCAATTCATGATTCATAATTCATGATTCAATTCATGATTCAATTCATGATTCATGATTTAATTTATAATTCATGATTCAATTCATGATTCAATTTATGAATCATGATTCATGATTCAATTCATGATTCAATTCATGATTCAATTCATGATTCATGATTCAATTCATGATTCATGATTTAATTTATAATTCATGATTCAATTCATGATTCAATTTATGAATCATGATTCATGATTCAATTCATGATTCACTTCATGATTCATGATTCAATTTATGATTCATGATTCATGATTCATGATTCAATTCATAATTCAATTTATGATTCAGGATTTAATTCATGATTCATGATTCATGATTCATGATTCAATTCATGATTCATGATTCATGATTCATGATTCATGATTCAATTCATGATTCATGATTCATGATTCAATTCATGATTCATGATTCATGATTCATGATTCGATTCATGATTCATGATTCATGATTCATGATTCATGATTCGATTCATGATTCATGATTCGATTCATGATTCAATTCATGATTCAAGATTCATGATTCGATTCATGATTAATGATTCATGATTCAATTCATGATTCATGATTCATGATTCATGATTGAATTCATGATTCATGATTCGATTCATGATTCAAGATTCATGATTCGATTCATGATTCATGATACAATTCATGATTCATGATTCATGATTCGATTCATGATTCAATTCATGATTCATGATTCGATTCATGATTCATGATTCAATTCATGATTCATGATTCATGATTTATGATTCAATTCATGATTCATGATTCATGATTCGATTCATGATTCATGATTCAATTCATATTTCATGATTCATGATTCGATTCATGATTCATGATTCAATTCATGATTCATGATTCATGATTCAATTCATGATTCATGATAAATGATTCAATTCATGATTCATGATTCATGATTCATGATTCAATTCATGATTCATGATTCATGATTCATGATTCAATTCATGATTCATGATTCATGATTCAATTCATGATTCAAGATTCATGATTCGATTCATGATTGATGATACAATTCATGATTCATGATTCATGATTCGATTCATGATTCATGATTCATGATTCAATTCATGATTCAATTCATGATTCATGATTCATGATTCAATTCATGATTCATGATTCATGATTCAATTCTTGATTCATGATTCATAATTCAATTCATGATTCAATTCAAGATTCATGACTCATGATTCAATTCATGATTCATGATTCAATTCATGATTCATGATTCAATTTATGATTCATGATTCATGATTCAATTCATGATTCATGATTCGATTCATGATTCAATTCATGATTCATGATTCAATTCATAAATCATGATTCATGATTCATGATTCAATTCATGATTCATGATTCATGATTCATGATTCAATTCATGATTCATAATTCATGATTCAATTCATGATTCAATTCATGATTCATGATTTAATTTATAATTCATGATTCAATTCATGATTCAATTTATGAATCATGATTCAATTCATGATTCACTTCATGATTCATGATTCAATTTATGATTCATGATTCATGATTCATGATTTTTCTAATTCATGATTCATGATAAATGATTCAATTCATGATTCATGATTCATGATTCATGATTCATGATTCATGATTCATGATTCAATTCATGATTCATGATTCATGATTCAATTCATGATTCATGATTCATGATTCATGATTCGATTCATGATTCATGATTCATGATTCATGATTCATGATTCATTTCATGATTCATGATTCGATTCATGATTCAATTCATGATTCAAGATTCATGATTCGATTCATGATTCATGATTCATGATTCAATTCATGATTCATGATTCATGATTCATGATTCGATTCATGATTCGATTCATGATTCAATTCATGATTCAAGATTCATGATTCGATTCATGATTCATGATACAATTCATGATTCATGATTCATGATTCGATTCATGATTCAATTCATGATTTATGATTCATGATTCGATTCATGATTCATGATTCATGATTCATGATTCGATTCATGATTCATGATTCATGATTCATGATTCATGATTCATTTCATGATTCATGATTCGATTCATGATTCAATTCATGATTCAAGATTCATGATTCGATTCATGATTCATGATTCATGATTCAATTCATGATTCATGATTCATGATTCATGATTCGATTCATGATTCGATTCATGATTCAATTCATGATTCAAGATTCATGATTCGATTCATGATTCATGATTCAATTCATGATTCAAGATTCATGATTCGATTCATGATTCATGATACAATTCATGATTCATGATTCATGATTCGATTCATGATTCAATTCATGATTTATGATTCATGATTCGATTCATGATTCATGATTCAATTCATGATTCATGATTCATGATTCATGATTCAATTCATGATTCTTAATTCATGATTCAATTCATGATTCATGATTCGATTCATGATTCAATTCATGATTCAAGATTCATGATTCGATTCATGATTCATGATACAATTCATGATTCATGATTCATGATTCAATTCATGATTCATAATTCATGATTCAATTCATGATTCATGATTCGATTCATGATTCAATTCATGATTCAAGATTCATGATTCGATTCATGATTCATGATACAATTCATGATTCATGATTCATGATTCGATTCATGATTCAATTCATGATTCATGATTCGATTCATGATTCATGATTCAATTCATGATTCATGATTCATGATTCATGATTCAATTCATGATTTATGATTCATGATTCGATTCATGATTCATGATTCAATTCATGATTCATGATTCATGATTCGATTCATGATTCATGATTTAATTCATGATTCATAATTCATGATTCAATTCATGATTCAATTCATGATTCATGATTTAATTTATAATTCATGATTCAATTCATGATTCAATTTATGAATCATGATTCATGATTCAATTCATGATTCACTTCATGATTCATGATTCAATTTATGATTCATGATTCATGATTCATGATTCAATTCATAATTCAATTTATGATTCAGGATTTAATTCATGATTCATGATTCATGATTCATGATTCAATTCATGATTCATGATAAATGATTCAATTCATGATTCATGATTCATGATTCAATTCATGATTCATGATTCATGATTCATGATTCATGATTCATGATTCAATTCATGATTCATGATTCATGATTCAATTCATGATTCATGATTCATGATTCATGATTCATGATTCAATTCATGATTCAAGATTCATGATTCGATTCATGATTGATGATACAATTCATGATTCATGATTCGATTCATGATTCATGATTCAATTCATGATTCAATTCATGATTCATGATTCATGATTCAATTCATGATTCATGATTCATGATTCATGATTCAATTCTTGATTCATGATTCATAATTCAATTCATGATTCAATTCAAGATTCATGACTCATGATTCAATTCATGATTCATGATTCAATATATGATTCATGATTCAATTTATGATTCATGATTCATGATTTAATTCATGATTCATGATTCGATTCATGATTCAATTCATGATTCATGATTCAATTCATGATTCACTTCATGATTCATGATTCAATTTATGATTCATGATTCATGATTCAATTCATAATTCAATTTATGATTCAGGATTTAATTCATGATTCATGATTCATGATTAAATTCATGATTCATGATAAATGATTCAATTCATGATTCATGATTCATGATTCATGATTCAATTCATGATTCATGATTCATGATTCAATTCATGATTCATGATTCATGATTCTTGATTCGATTCATGATTCATGATTCATGATTCATGATTCATGATTCGATTCATGATTCATGATTCATGATTCATGATTCAATTCATGATTCATGATTCATGATTCTTGATTCGATTCATGATTCATGATTCATGATTCATGATTCGATTCATGATTCATGATTCATGATTCATGATTCATTTCATGATTCATGATTCGATTCATGATTCAATTCATGATTCAAGATTCATGATTTGATTCATGATTCATGATTCATGATTCAATTCATGATTCATGATTCGATTCATGATTCAATTCATGATTCATGATACAATTCATGATTCATGATTCATGATTCATGATTCATGATTCATGATTCAATTCATGATTCATGATTCATGATTCGATTCATGATTCATGATTCAATTCATGATTCATGATTCATGATTCGATTCATGATTCATGATTCAATTCATGATTCATCATCATCATCATCATTTATTTATATAGCGCCACCAATTCCGCAGCGCTGTACAGAGAACTCATTCACATCAGTCCCTGCCCCATTGGAGCTTACAGTCTAAATTCCCTAATATATACACACACTCACACAAAGATAGACAGAGAGGGAGACAGACAGAGACTAGGGTCAATTTTTGATTGCAGCCAATTAACCTACCAGTATGTTTTTGGAGTGTGGGAGGAAACCGGAGCACCCGGAGGAAACCCACGCAAACACAGGGAGAACATACAAACTCCACACAGATAAGGCCATGGTCGGGAATCGAACTCATGACCCCAGTGCTGTGAGGCAGACGTGCTAACCACTAGGCCACTGTGCTGCCCCCGATGATTCAATTCATGATTCATGATTCATGATTCAATTCATGATTCATGATTCATGATTCATGATTCATGATTCATGATTCAATTCATGATTCATGATTCATGATTCATGATTCATGATTCGATTCATGATTCATGATTCATGATTCGATTTATGATTCCTGATTCCTGATTCATGATTTAATTTATAATTCATGATTCAATCCATGATTCAATTCATGAATCATGATTCATGATTCAATTCATGTTTCACTTCATGATTCATGATTCATGGTTCAATTTATGATTCATGATTCATGATTCATGATTCAATTCATGATTCACTTTATGATTCAGGATTTAATTCATGATTCATGATTCATGATTCAATTCATGATTCATGATTCATGATTCAATTCATGATTCATGATTCATGATTCTTGATTCATGATTCATGATTCGATTCATGATTCATGATTCATGATTCAATTCATGATTCATGATTCATGATTCGATTCATGATTCATGATTCAATTCATGATTCATGATTCATGATTCAATTCATGATTCATGATTCATGATTCGATTCATGATTCATGATTCATGATTCGATTTATGATTCCTGATTCATGATTCATGATTTAATTTATAATTCATGA
>NW_027447257.1:0-34505 GCF_038048845.1 Mixophyes fleayi | reverse complement strand
TGATTCAATTCATTAATCGATTCATGATTCAATTCATGATTCATTCATGATTCATGATTCGATTCATGATTCATGATGCAATTCATGATCCATGATTCAATTCATGATTCAATTCATGATTCATGATTTATGATTCATGATTCAATTCATGTTTCCTAATTCATGATTCATGATTCATGATTCAATTCATGATTCAATTCATGATTCATGATTCATGATTCATGATTCATGATTCATGATTCAATTCATGATTCATAATTCATGATTCATGATTCAATTCATGATTTATAATTCATGATTCATGATTCAATTCATGATTCAATTCATGATTCATGATTCATGATTCATGATTCAATTCATGATACATAATTCATGATTCATCAATATATTCATGATTCATAATTCATGATTCAATTCATTATTCATGATTCATGATTAGATTCATGATTCATGATTTATGATTCAATTCATGATTTATGATTCATGATTCATGATTCATGATTTATGATTCAATTCATTATTCATGATTCATGATTGATTTCATGATTCATGAATCATGATTCAAATTATGATTCATGATTGAATTCATGATTCATGATTCATGATTTATGATTCAATTCATGATTTATGATTCATGATTCATGATTCATGATTCAATTAATGACTCATGATTCATGTTTCGATTCATGATTCAATTCATGATTCATGATTCATAATTCGATTCATAATTCATGATTCAATTAATGACTCATGAATAATGATTCGATTCATGATTCATGTTTCAATTCATGATTCATGATTCATGATTCAATTCATGATTCATGATTCATGATTCAATTCATGATTCAATTTATGATTCATGATTCATGATTCAATTTATGAATCATGATTCATGATTCAATTCATGATTCATGATTCATGATTCAATTCATGATTCAATTTATGATTCATGATTCATGATTCAATTTATGAATCATGATTCATGATTCAATTCATGATTCAATTCACGATTCATGATTCAATTCATGATTCATGATTCATGATTTATGATTCAATTCATGATTTATGATTCATAATTCAATTCATGATTCATAATTCATGATTCATGATTCATGATTCATGATTCATGATTCAATTCATGATTCATAAATCATGATTCATGATTCAATTCATGATTCATGATTCATGATTCATGATTCATGATTCATGATTCAATTCATGATTCATGATTCAATTCATTAATCGATTCATGATTCAATTCATTAATCGATTCATGATTCAATTCATGATTCATTCATGATTCATGATTCGATTCATGATTCATGATGCAATTCATGATCCATGATTCAATTCATGATTCAATTCATGATTCATGATTTATGATTCATGATTCAATTCATGTTTCCTAATTCATGATTCATGATTCATGATTCAATTCATGATTCAATTCATGATTCATGATTCATGATTCATGATTCATGATTCATGATTCAATTCATGATTCATAATTCATGATTCATGATTCAATTCATGATTTATAATTCATGATTCATGATTCAATTCATGATTCAATTCATGATTCATGATTCATGATTCATGATTCAATTCATGATACATAATTCATGATTCATCAATATATTCATGATTCATAATTCATGATTCAATTCATTATTCATGATTCATGATTAGATTCATGATTCATGATTTATGATTCAATTCATGATTTATGATTCATGATTCATGATTCATGATTTATGATTCAATTCATTATTCATGATTCATGATTGATTTCATGATTCATGAATCATGATTCAAATTATGATTCATGATTGAATTCATGATTCATGATTCATGATTTATGATTCAATTCATGATTTATGATTCATGATTCATGATTCATGATTTATGATTCAATTCATTATTCATGATTCATGATTGATTTCATGATTCATGATTCATGATTCAATTCATGATTCATGATTCAATTCATGATTCAATTCATGATTCATGATTCATTATTCAATTTATGATTCATGATTCATGATTCATGATTCATGATTCAATTCATGATTCATGATTCAATTCATGATTCATGACTCATGATTCAATTCATGATTCGATTCATGATTCATGATTCATGATTCATTAATTTAATTCATGATTCATGATTCAATTTATGATTCATGATTCATGATTCAATTCATGATTCAATTTATGATTCATGATTCATGATTCAATTCATGATTCATGATTCATGATTCAATTCATGATTCAATTCATGATTCATGATTCATGATTCATGATTCAATTCATGATTCATAATTCATGATTCATGATTTGATTCATGATTCAATTCATGATTCATGATTCATGATTAATTCATGATTTATAATTCATGATTAATGATTCAATTCATGATTCAAGATTCATGATTCATGATTCAATTCATGATTCATGATTCATGATTCATGATTCATGATTCGATTCATGATTCATGATTCATAATTCAATTCATGATTCATGATTCATGATTCATGATTTGATTCATGATTCATGATTCATGATTCAATTCATGATTCATAATTCATGATTCATGATTCAATTCATGATTCATGATCCATGATTCATGATTCAATTCATGATTCATGATTTGATTCATAATTCTTGATTCATGATTCGATTCATGATTCATAATTCTTGATTCATGATTCATGATTCATGATTTATTTATGATTCTTGATTTATGATTCATGATTCAATTCATATTTCATGATTCATAATTCAATTCATGATTCATGATTCATGATTCAATATATGATTCATAATTCATGATTCAATTCATGATTCATAATTTATGATTCAATTCATGATTCATGATTCATGATTCAATTCATGATTCATAATTCATGATTCATGATTCAATTCATGATTCATGATTCAATTCATGATTCATGATTCATGATTATATTCATGATTCATAATTCATGATTCATGATTCAATTCATGATTCATGATTCAAGATTCATGATTAAATTCATGATTCATGTTTCTTGATTCAATTCATGATTCATGATTCTTGATTCAATTCATGATTCATGATTCATGATTCATGATTCATGATTCGATTCATGATCCATAATTCATGATTCATGATTTAATTCATGATTCATGATTCAATTCCTGATTCATGATTCATGATTCAATTCATGATTCAATTCATGATTCATGATTCATGATTCAATTCATGATTCATGATTCATGATTCATGATTCAATTCATGATTCATAATTCATGATTCATGATTCAATTCATGATTCATGATTCAATTCATGATTCATGATTCATAATTCAATTCATGATTCATAATTCATGATTAATGATTCAATTCATGGTTCATGATTCAAGATTCATGATTCATGATTCAATTCATGATTCATGATTCATGATTCGATTCATGATTCATGATTCATGATTCAATTCATGATTCATGATTCATGATTTGATTCATGATTCATGATTCATGATTCAATTCATGATTCATAATTCATGATTCATGATTCAATTCATGATTCATGATTCAATTCATGATTCATGATTTGATTCATAATTCTTGATTCATGATTCGATTCATGATTCATAATTCTTGATTCATGATTCATGATTTATTCATGATTTTTGATTTATGATTCATGATTCAAATCATATTTCATGATTCATAATTCAATTCATGATTCATGATTCATGATTCAATATATGATTCATGATTCATGATTCAATTCATGATTCATAATTCATGATTCATGATTCAATTCATGATTCATGATTCAAGATTCATGATTCATGATTCTTGATTCAATTCATGATTCATGATTCATGATTCATGATTCGATTCATGATTCATGATTCATGATTTAATTCATGATTCATGATTCATGATTTAATTCATGATTCATGATTCATGATTCATGATTCGATTCATGATTCATGATTCATGATTCGATTCATGATTCATGATTCATGATTCAATTCATGATTCATAATTCATGATTCATGATTCAATTCATGATTCATGATCCATGATTCATGATTCAATTCATGATTCATGATTCATGATTCAATTCATGATTCATGATTCATGATTCAATTCATGATTCAATTCATGATTCATGATTCAATTCATGATTCATGATTCATGATTTATGATTCAATTCATGATTCATGATTCATAATTCAATTCATGATTCATAATTCATGATTCATGATTCAATTCATGATTCATGATTCAATTCATGATTCATGATTCATAATTCAATTCATGATTCATAATTCATGATTAATGATTCAATTCATGGTTCATGATTCAAGATTCATGATTCATGATTCAATTCATGATTCATGATTCGATTCATGATTCATGATTCATGATTCAATTCATGATTCATGATTCGATTCATGATTCATGATTCATGATTCAATTCATGATTCATGATTCATGATTTGATTCATGATTCATGATTCATGATTCAATTCATGATTCCTAATTCATGATTCATGATTCAATTCATGATTCATGATTCATGATTCAATTCATGATTCATGATTTGATTCATAATTCTTGATTCATGATTCGATTCATGATTCATAATTCTTGATTCATGATTCATGATTTATTCATGATTTTTGATTTATGATTCATGATTCAAATCATATTTCATGATTCATAATTCAATTCATGATTCATGATTCATGATTCAATATATGATTCATGATTCATGATTCAATTCATGATTCATAATTCATGATTCATGATTCAATTCATGATTCATGATTCAAGATTCAGATTCATGATTCTTGATTCAATTCATGATTCATGATTCATGATTCATGATTCGATTCATGATTCATGATTCATGATTTAATTCATGATTCATGATTCATGATTCATGATTTAATTCATGATTCATGATTCATGATTCATGATTCGATTCATGATTCATGATTCATGATTCAATTCATGATTCATAATTCATGATTCATGATTCAATTCATGATACATAATTCATGATTCATCAATATATTCATGATTCATAATTCATGATTCAATTCATTATTCATGATTCATGATTAGATTCATGATTCATGATTTATGATTCAATTCATGATTTATGATTCATGATTCATGATTCATGATTTATGATTCAATTCATTATTCATGATTCATGATTGATTTCATGATTCATGAATCATGATTCAAATTATGATTCATGATTGAATTCATGATTCATGATTCATGATTTATGATTCAATTCATGATTTATGATTCATGATTCATGATTCATGATTTATGATTCAATTCATTATTCATGATTCATGATTGATTTCATGATTCATGATTCATGATTCAATTCATGATTCATGATTCAATTCATGATTCAATTCATGATTCATGATTCATTATTCAATTTATGATTCATGATTCATGATTCATGATTCATGATTCAATTCATGATTCATGATTCAATTCATGATTCATGACTCATGATTCAATTCATGATTCGATTCATGATTCATGATTCATGATTCATTAATTTAATTCATGATTCATGATTCAATTTATGATTCATGATTCATGATTCAATTCATGATTCAATTTATGATTCATGATTCATGATTCAATTCATGATTCATGATTCATGATTCAATTCATGATTCAATTCATGATTCATGATTCATGATTCATGATTCAATTCATGATTCATAATTCATGATTCATGATTTGATTCATGATTCAATTCATGATTCATGATTCATGATTAATTCATGATTTATAATTCATGATTAATGATTCAATTCATGATTCAAGATTCATGATTCATGATTACAATTCATGATTCATGATTCATGATTCATGATTCATGATTCGATTCATGATTCATGATTCATAATTCAATTCATGATTCATGATTCATGATTTGATTCATGATTCATGATTCATGATTCAATTCATGATTCATAATTCATGATTCATGATTCAATTCATGATTCATGATCCATGATTCATGATTCAATTCATGATTCATGATTTGATTCATAATTCTTGATTCATGATTCGATTCATGATTCATAATTCTTGATTCATGATTCATGATTCATGATTTATTTATGATTCTTGATTTATGATTCATGATTCAATTCATATTTCATGATTCATAATTCAATTCATGATTCATGATTCATGATTCAATATATGATTCATAATTCATGATTCAATTCATGATTCATATTTATGATTCAATTCATGATTCATGATTCATGATTCAATTCATGATTCATAATTCATGATTCATGATTCAATTCATGATTCATGATTCAATTCATGATTCATGATTCAATTCATGATTCATGATTCATGATTATATTCATGATTCATAATTCATGATTCATGATTCAATTCATGATTCATGATTCAAGATTCATGATTAAATTCATGATTCATGTTTCTTGATTCAATCATGATTCATGATTCTTGATTCAATTCATGATTCATGATTCATGATTCATGATTCATGATTCGATTCATTAACCATAATTCATGATTCATGATTTAATTCATGATTCATGATTCAATTCCTGATTCATGATTCATGATTCAATTCATGATTCAATTCATGATTCATGATTCATGATTCAATTCATGATTCATGATTCATGATTCATGATTCAATTCATGATTCATAATTCATGATTCATGATTCAATTCATGATTCATGATTCATAATTCAATTCATGATTCATAATTCATGATTAATGATTCAATTCATGGTTCATGATTCAAGATTCATGATTCATGATTCAATTCATGATTCATGATTCATGATTCGATTCATGATTCATGATTCATGATTCAATTCATGATTCATGATTCATGATTTGATTCATGATTCATGATTCATGATTCAATTCATGATTCATAATTCATGATTCATGATTCAATTCATGATTCATGATTCAATTCATGATTCATGATTTGATTCATAATTCTTGATTCATGATTCGATTCATGATTCATAATTCTTGATTCATGATTCATGATTTATTCATGATTTTTGATTTATGATTCATGATTCAAATCATATTTCATGATTCATAATTCAATTCATGATTCATGATTCATGATTCAATATATGATTCATGATTCATGATTCAATTCATGATTCATAATTCATGATTCATGATTCAATTCATGATTCATGATTCAAGATTCATGATTCATGATTCTTGATTCAATTCATGATTCATGATTCATGATTCATGATTCGATTCATGATTCATGATTCATGATTTAATTCATGATTCATGATTCATGATTTAATTCATGATTCATGATTCATGATTCATGATTCGATTCATGATTCATGATTCATGATTCGATTCATGATTCATGATTCATGATTCAATTCATGATTCATAATTCATGATTCATGATTCAATTCATGATTCATGATCCATGATTCATGATTCAATTCATGATTCATGATTCATGATTCAATTCATGATTCATGATTCATGATTCAATTCATGATTCAATTCATGATTCATGATTCAATTCATGATTCATGATTCATGATTTATGATTCAATCATGATTCATGATTCATAATTCAATTCATGATTCATAATTCATGATTCATGATTCAATTCATGATTCATGATTCAATTCATGATTCATGATTCATAATTCAATTCATGATTCATAATTCATGATTAATGATTCAATTCATGGTTCATGATTCAAGATTCATGATTCATGATTCAATTCATGATTCATGATTCGATTCATGATTCATGATTCATGATTCAATTCATGATTCATGATTCGATTCATGATTCATGATTCATGATTCAATTCATGATTCATGATTCATGATTTGATTCATGATTCATGATTCATGATTCAATTCATGATTCCTAATTCATGATTCATGATTCAATTCATGATTCATGATTCATGATTCAATTCATGATTCATGATTTGATTCATAATTCTTGATTCATGATTCGATTCATGATTCATAATTCTTGATTCATGATTCATGATTTATTCATGATTTTTGATTTATGATTCATGATTCAAATCATATTTCATGATTCATAATTCAATTCATGATTCATGATTCATGATTTAATATATGATTCATGATTCATGATTCAATTCATGATTCATAATTCATGATTCATGATTCAATTCATGATTCATGATTCAAGATTCATGATTCATGATTCTTGATTCAATTCATGATTCATGATTCATGATTCATGATTCGATTCATGATTCATGATTCATGATTTAATTCATGATTCATGATTCATGATTCATGATTTAATTCATGATTCATGATTCATGATTCATGATTCGATTCATGATTCATGATTCATGATTCAATTCATGATTCATAATTCATGATTCATGATTCAATTCATGATTCATGATCCATGATTCATGATTCAATTCATGATTCATGATTCATGATTCAATTCATGATTCATGATTCATGATTCAATTCATGATTCAATTCATGATTCATGATTCAATTCATGATTCATGATTCGATTCATAATTCTTGATTCATGATTCGATTCATAATTCATGATTCATAATTCAATTCATGATTCATGATTTATGATTCATGATTCAATTCATGATTCATGATTCATGATTCAATTCATGATTCATGATTCGATTCATGATTCATGATTCGATTCATGATTCATGATTCATGATTCAATTAATGACTCATGATTCATGTTTCGATTCATGATTCAATTCATGATTCATGATTCATAATTCGATTCATAATTCATGATTCAATTAATGACTCATGAATAATGATTCGATTCATGATTCATGTTTCAATTCATGATTCATGATTCATGATTCAATTCAATGATTCATGATTCATGATCAATTCATGATTCAATTTATGATTCATGATTCATGATTCAATTTATGAATCATGATTCATGATTCAATTCATGATTCATGATTCATGATTCAATTCATGATTCAATTTATGATTCATGATTCATGATTCAATTTATGAATCATGATTCATGATTCAATTCATGATTCAATTCACGATTCATGATTCAATTCATGATTCATGATTCATGATTTATGATTCAATTCATGATTCATGATTCATATTCAATTCATGATTCATAATTCATGATTCATGATTCATGATTCATGATTCATGATTCAATTCATGATTCATAAATCATGATTCATGATTCAATTCATGATTCATGATTCATGATTCATGATTCATGATTCATGATTCAATTCATGATTCATGATTCAATTCATTAATCGATTCATGATTCAATTCATTAATCGATTCATGATTCAATTCATGATTCATTCATGATTCATGATTCGATTCATGATTCATGATGCAATTCATGATCCATGATTCAATTCATGATTCAATTCATGATTCATGATTTATGATTCATGATTCAATTCATGTTTCCTAATTCATGATTCATGATTCATGATTCAATTCATGATTCAATTCATGATTCATGATTCATGATTCATGATTCATGATTCATGATTCAATTCATGATTCATAATTCATGATTCATGATTCAATTCATGATTTATAATTCATGATTCATGATTCAATTCATGATTCAATTCATGATTCATGATTCATGATTCAATTCATGATACATAATTCATGATTCATCAATATATTCATGATTCATAATTCATGATTCAATTCATTATTCATGATTCATGATTAGATTCATGATTCATGATTTATGATTCAATTCATGATTTATGATTCATGATTCATGATCATGATTTATGATTCAATTCATTATTCATGATTCATGATTGATTTCATGATTCATGATTCATGATTCAATTCATGATTCATGATTCAATTCATGATTCAATTTATGATTCATGATTCATGATTCATGATTCATGATTCAATTCATGATTCATGATTCAATTCATGATTCATGACTCATGATTCAATTCATGATTCGATTCATGATTCATGATTCATGATTCATTAATTTAATTCATGATTCATGATTCAATTTATGATTCATGATTCATGATTCAATTCATGATTCAATTTATGATTCATGATTCATGATTCAATTCATGATTCATGATTCATGATTCAATTCATGATTCAATTCATGATTCATGATTCATGATTCATGATTCAATTCATGATTCATAATTCATGATTCATGATTTGATTCATGATTCAATTCATGATTCATGATTCATGATTAATTCATGATTTATAATTCATGATTAATGATTCAATTCATGATTCAAGATTCATGATTCATGATTCAATTCATGATTCATGATTCATGATTCATGATTCATGATTCGATTCATGATTCATGATTCATAATTCAATTCATGATTCATGATTCATGATTCATGATTTGATTCATGATTCATGATTCATGATTCAATTCATGATTCATAATTCATGATTCATGATTCAATTCATGATTCATGATCCATGATTCATGATTCAATTCATGATTCATGATTTGATTCATAATTCTTGATTCATGATTCGATTCATGATTCATAATTCTTGATTCATGATTCATGATTCATGATTTATTTATGATTCTTGATTTATGATTCATGATTCAATTCATATTTCATGATTCATAATTCAATTCATGATTCATGATTCATGATTCAATATATGATTCATAATTCATGATTCAATTCATGATTCATAATTTATGATTCAATTCATGATTCATGATTCATGATTCAATTCATGATTCATAATTCATGATTCATGATTCAATTCATGATTCATGATTCAATTCATGATTCATGATTCATGATTATATTCATGATTCATAATTCATGATTCATGATTCAATTCATGATTCATGATTCAAGATTCATGATTAAATTCATGATTCATGTTTCTTGATTCAATTCATGATTCATGATTCTTGATTCAATTCATGATTCATGATTCATGATTCATGATTCATGATTCGATTCATGATCCATAATTCATGATTCATGATTTAATTGATGATTCATGATTCAATTCCTGATTCATGATTCATGATTCAATTCATGATTCAATTCATGATTCATGATTCATGATTCAATTCATGATTCATGATTCATGATTCATGATTCAATTCATGATTCATAATTCATGATTCATGATTCAATTCATGATTCATGATTCAATTCATGATTCATGATTCATAATTCAATTCATGATTCATAATTCATGATTAATGATTCAATTCATGGTTCATGATTCAAGATTCATGATTCATGATTCAATTCATGATTCATGATTCATGATTCGATTCATGATTCATGATTCATGATTCAATTCATGATTCATGATTCATGATTTGATTCATGATTCATGATTCATGATTCAATTCATGATTCATAATTCATGATTCATGATTCAATTCATGATTCATGATTCAATTCATGATTCATGATTTGATTCATAATTCTTGATTCATGATTCGATTCATGATTCATAATTCTTGATTCATGATTCATGATTTATTCATGATTTTTGATTTATGATTCATGATTCAAATCATATTTCATGATTCATAATTCAATTCATGATTCATGATTCATGATTCAATATATGATTCATGATTCATGATTCAATTCATGATTCATAATTCATGATTCATGATTCAATTCATGATTCATGATTCAAGATTCATGATTCATGATTCTTGATTCAATTCATGATTCATGATTCATGATTCATGATTCGATTCATGATTCATGATTCATGATTTAATTCATGATTCATGATTCATGATTTAATTCATGATTCATGATTCATGATTCATGATTCGATTCATGATTCATGATTCATGATTCGATTCATGATTCATGATTCATGATTCAATTCATGATTCATAATTCATGATTCATGATTCAATTCATGATTCATGATCCATGATTCATGATTCAATTCATGATTCATGATTCATGATTCAATTCATGATTCATGATTCATGATTCAATTCATGATTCAATTCATGATTCATGATTCAATTCATGATTCATGATTCATGATTTATGATTCAATTCATGATTCATGATTCATAATTCAATTCATGATTCATAATTCATGATTCATGATTCAATTCATGATTCATGATTCAATTCATGATTCATGATTCATAATTCAATTCATGATTCATAATTCATGATTAATGATTCAATTCATGGTTCATGATTCAAGATTCATGATTCATGATTCAATTCATGATTCATGATTCGATTCATGATTCATGATTCATGATTCAATTCATGATTCATGATTCATGATTTGATTCATGATTCATGATTCATGATTCAATTCATGATTCCTAATTCATGATTCATGATTCAATTCATGATTCATGATTCATGATTCAATTCATGATTCATGATTTGATTCATAATTCTTGATTCATGATTCGATTCATGATTCATAATTCTTGATTCATGATTCATGATTTATTCATGATTTTTGATTTATGATTCATGATTCAAATCATATTTCATGATTCATAATTCAATTCATGATTCATGATTCATGATTCAATATATGATTCATGATTCATGATTCAATTCATGATTCATAATTCATGATTCATGATTCAATTCATGATTCATGATTCAAGATTCATGATTCATGATTCTTGATTCAATTCATGATTCATGATTCATGATTCATGATTCGATTCATGATTCATGATTCATGATTTAATTCATGATTCATGATTCATGATTCATGATTTAATTCATGATTCATGATTCATGATTCATGATTCGATTCATGATTCATGATTCATGATTCAATTCATGATTCATAATTCATGATTCATGATTCAATTCATGATTCATGATCCATGATTCATGATTCAATTCATGATTCATGATTCATGATTCAATTCATGATTCATGATTCATGATTCAATTCATGATTCAATTCATGATTCATGATTCAATTCATGATTCATGATTCGATTCATAATTCTTGATTCATGATTCGATTCATAATTCATGATTCATAATTCAATTCATGATTCATGATTTATGATTCATGATTCAATTCATGATTCATGATTCATGATTCAATTCATGATTCATGATTCAATTCATGATTCATGATTCGATTCATAATTCTTGATTCATGATTCGATTCATAATTCATGATTCATAATTCAATTCATGATTCATGATTTATGATTCATGATTCAATTCATGATTCATGATTCATGATTCAATTCATGATTCATGATTCGATTCATGATTCATGATTCATGATTCAATTAATGACTCATGATTCATGTTTCGATTCATGATTCAATTCATGATTCATGATTCATAATTCGATTCATAATTCATGATTCAATTAATGACTCATGAATAATGATTCGATTCATGATTCATGTTTCAATTCATGATTCATGATTCATGATTCAATTCATGATTCATGATTCATGATTCAATTCATGATTCAATTTATGATTCATGATTCATGATTCAATTTATGAATCATGATTCATGATTCAATTCATGATTCATGATTCATGATTCAATTCATGATTCAATTTATGATTCATGATTCATGATTCAATTTATGAATCATGATTCATGATTCAATTCATGATTCAATTCACGATTCATGATTCAATTCATGATTCATGATTCATGATTTATGATTCAATTCATGATTCATGATTCATAATTCAATTCATGATTCATAATTCATGATTCATGATTCATGATTCATGATTCATGATTCAATTCATGATTCATAAATCATGATTCATGATTCAATTCATGATTCATGATTCATGATTCATGATTCATGATTCATGATTCAATTCATGATTCATGATTCAATTCATTAATCGATTCATGATTCAATTCATTAATCGATTCATGATTCAATTCATGATTCATTCATGATTCATGATTCGATTCATGATTCATGATGCAATTCATGATCCATGATTCAATTCATGATTCAATTCATGATTCATGATTTATGATTCATGATTCAATTCATGTTTCCTAATTCATGATTCATGATTCATGATTCAATTCATGATTCAATTCATGATTCATGATTCATGATTCATGATTCATGATTCATGATTCAATTCATGATTCATAATTCATGATTCATGATTCAATTCATGATTTATAATTCATGATTCATGATTCAATTCATGATTCAATTCATGATTCATGATTCATGATTCATGATTCAATTCATGATACATAATTCATGATTCATCAATATATTCATGATTCATAATTCATGATTCAATTCATTATTCATGATTCATGATTAGATTCATGATTCATGATTTATGATTCAATTCATGATTTATGATTCATGATTCATGATTCATGATTTATGATTCAATTCATTATTCATGATTCATGATTGATTTCATGATTCATGAATCATGATTCAAATTATGATTCATGATTGAATTCATGATTCATGATTCATGATTTATGATTCAATTCATGATTTATGATTCATGATTCATGATTCATGATTTATGATTCAATTCATTATTCATGATTCATGATTGATTTCATGATTCATGATTCATGATTCAATTCATGATTCATGATTCAATTCATGATTCAATTCATGATTCATGATTCATTATTCAATTTATGATTCATGATTCATGATTCATGATTCATGATTCAATTCATGATTCATGATTCAATTCATGATTCATGACTCATGATTCAATTCATGATTCGATTCATGATTCATGATTCATGATTCATTAATTTAATTCATGATTCATGATTCAATTTATGATTCATGATTCATGATTCAATTCATGATTCAATTTATGATTCATGATTCATGATTCAATTTATGAATCATGATTCATGATTCAATTCATGATTCAATTCACGATTCATGATTCAATTCATGATTCATGATTCATGATTTATGATTCAATTCATGATTCATGATTCATAATTCAATTCATGATTCATAATTCATGATTCATGATTCATGATTCATGATTCATGATTCAATTCATGATTCATAAATCATGATTCATGATTCAATTCATGATTCATGATTCATGATTCATGATTCATGATTCATGATTCAATTCATGATTCATGATTCAATTCATTAATCGATTCATGATTCAATTCATTAATCGATTCATGATTCAATTCATGATTCATTCATGATTCATGATTCGATTCATGATTCATGATTCATGATTCAATTCATGATTCATAATTCATGATTCATGATTCAATTCATGATTTATAATTCATGATTCATGATTCAATTCATGATTCAATTCATGATTCATGATTCATGATTCATGATTCAATTCATGATACATAATTCATGATTCATCAATATATTCATGATTCATAATTCATGATTCAATTCATTATTCATGATTCATGATTAGATTCATGATTCATGATTTATGATTCAATTCATGATTTATGATTCATGATTCATGATTCATGATTTATGATTCAATTCATTATTCATGATTCATGATTGATTTCATGATTCATGAATCATGATTCAAATTATGATTCATGATTGAATTCATGATTCATGATTCATGATTTATGATTCAATTCATGATTTATGATTCATGATTCATGATTCATGATTTATGATTCAATTCATTATTCATGATTCATGATTGATTTCATGATTCATGATTCATGATTCAATTCATGATTCATGATTCAATTCATGATTCAATTCATGATTCATGATTCATTATTCAATTTATGATTCATGATTCATGATTCATGATTCATGATTCAATTCATGATTCATGATTCAATTCATGATTCATGACTCATGATTCAATTCATGATTCGATTCATGATTCATGATTCATGATTCATTAATTTAATTCATGATTCATGATTCAATTTATGATTCATGATTCATGATTCAATTCATGATTCAATTTATGATTCATGATTCATGATTCAATTCATGATTCATGATTCATGATTCAATTCATGATTCAATTCATGATTCATGATTCATGATTCATGATTCAATTCATGATTCATAATTCATGATTCATGATTTGATTCATGATTCAATTCATGATTCATGATTCATGATTAATTCATGATTTATAATTCATGATTAATGATTCAATTCATGATTCAAGATTCATGATTCATGATTCAATTCATGATTCATGATTCATGATTCATGATTCATGATTCGATTCATGATTCATGATTCATAATTCAATTCATGATTCATGATTCATGATTCATGATTTGATTCATGATTCATGATTCATGATTCAATTCATGATTCATAATTCATGATTCATGATTCAATTCATGATTCATGATCCATGATTCATGATTCAATTCATGATTCATGATTTGATTCATAATTCTTGATTCATGATTCGATTCATGATTCATAATTCTTGATTCATGATTCATGATTCATGATTTATTTATGATTCTTGATTTATGATTCATGATTCAATTCATATTTCATGATTCATAATTCAATTCATGATTCATGATTCATGATTCAATATATGATTCATAATTCATGATTCAATTCATGATTCATAATTTATGATTCAATTCATGATTCATGATTCATGATTCAATTCATGATTCATAATTCATGATTCATGATTCAATTCATGATTCATGATTCAATTCATGATTCATGATTCATGATTATATTCATGATTCATAATTCATGATTCATGATTCAATTCATGATTCATGATTCAAGATTCATGATTAAATTCATGATTCATGTTTCTTGATTCAATTCATGATTCATGATTCTTGATTCAATTCATGATTCATGATTCATGATTCATGATTTATGATTCGATTCATGATCCATAATTCATGATTCATGATTTAATTCATGATTCATGATTCAATTCCTGATTCATGATTCATGATTCAATTCATGATTCAATTCATGATTCATGATTCATGATTCAATTCATGATTCATGATTCATGATTCATGATTCAATTCATGATTCATAATTCATGATTCATGATTCAATTCATGATTCATGATTCAATTCATGATTCATGATTCATAATTCAATTCATGATTCATAATTCATGATTAATGATTCAATTCATGGTTCATGATTCAAGATTCATGATTCATGATTCAATTCATGATTCATGATTCATGATTCGATTCATGATTCATGATTCATGATTCAATTCATGATTCATGATTCATGATTTGATTCATGATTCATGATTCATGATTCAATTCATGATTCATAATTCATGATTCATGATTCAATTCATGATTCATGATTCATGATTCAATTCATGATTCATGATTTGATTCATAATTCTTGATTCATGATTCGATTCATGATTCATAATTCTTGATTCATGATTCATGATTTATTCATGATTTTTGATTTATGATTCATGATTCAAATCATATTTCATGATTCATAATTCAATTCATGATTCATGATTCATGATTCAATATATGATTCATGATTCATGATTCAATTCATGATTCATAATTCATGATTCATGATTCAATTCATGATTCATGATTCAAGATTCATGATTCATGATTCTTGATTCAATTCATGATTCATGATTCATGATTCATGATTCGATTCATGATTCATGATTCATGATTTAATTCATGATTCATGATTCATGATTTAATTCATGATTCATGATTCATGATTCATGATTCGATTCATGATTCATGATTCATGATTCGATTCATGATTCATGATTCATGATTCAATTCATGATTCATAATTCATGATTCATGATTCAATTCATGATTCATGATCCATGATTCATGATTCAATTCATGATTCATGATTCATGATTCAATTCATGATTCATGATTCATGATTCAATTCATGATTCAATTCATGATTCATGATTCAATTCATGATTCATGATTCAATTCATGATTCATGATTCGATTCATAATTCTTGATTCATGATTCGATTCATAATTCATGATTCATAATTCAATTCATGATTCATGATTTATGATTCATGATTCAATTCATGATTCATGATTCATGATTCAATTCATGATTCATGATTCGATTCATGATTCATGATTCATGATTCAATTAATGACTCATGAATCATGTTTCGATTCATGATTCAATTCATGATTCATGATTCATAATTCGATTCATAATTCATGATTCAATTAATGACTCATGAATAATGATTCGATTCATGATTCATGTTTCAATTCATGATTCATGATTCATGATTCAATTCATGATTCATGATTCATGATTCAATTCATGATTCAATTTATGATTCATGATTCAATTTATGAATCATGATTCATGATTCAATTCATGATTCATGATTCATGATTCAATTCATGATTCAATTTATGATTCATGATTCATGATTCAATTTATGAATCATGATTCATAATTCATGATTCATGATTCAATTCATGATTCATGATTCGATCCATGATTCATGATTCATGATTTATGATTCAATTCATGATTCATGATTCATAATTCAATTCATGATTCATAATTCATGATTCATGATTCAATTCATGATTCATAATTCATGATTCATGATTCAATTCATGATTCATGATTCATGATTCATGATTCAATTCATGATTCATGATTCAATTCATTAATCGATTCATGATTCAATTCATTAATCGATTCATGATTCAATTCATGATTCATTCATGATTCATGATTCATGATTCGATTCATGATTCATGATTCATGATGCAATTCATGATCCATGATTCAATTCATGATTCAATTCATGATTCATGATTCATGATTCATGATTCAATTCATGTTTTCTAATTCATGATTCATGATTCATGATTCAATTCATGATTCGATTCATGATTCATGATTCATGATTCATGATTCATGATTCATGATTCAATTCATGATTCATAATTCATGATTCATGATTCAATTCATGATTTATAATTCATGATTCATGATTCAATTCATGATTCAATTCATGATTCATGATTCATGATTCATGATTCATGATTCATGATTCAATTCATGATACATAATTCATGATTCATCAATATATTCATGATTCATAATTCATGATTCAATTCATTATTCATGATTCATGATTAGATTCATGATTCATGATTTATGATTCAATTCATGATTTATGATTCATGATTCATGATTTATGATTCAATTCATGATTCATGATTCATGATTGAATTTATGATTCATGAATCATGATTCAAATTATGATTCATGATTGAATTCATGATTCATGATTTGATTCACGATTCATTATTCAATTCATGATTCATGATTCAATTCATGATTCATGATTCAATTCATGATTCAATTCATGATTCATGATTCATTATTCAATTTATGATTCATGATTCATGATTCATGATTCATGATTCAATTCATGATTCATGATTCATGATTCAATTCATGATTCATGACTCATGATTTAATTCATGATTCAATTCATGATTCATGATTCATGATTCATTAATTTAATTCATGATTCATGATTCAATTTATGATTCATGATTCATGATTCAATTCATGATTCAATTTATGATTCATGATTCATGATTCAATTCATGATTCATGATTCATGATTCAATTCATGATTCATGTTTCTTGATTCAATTCATGATTCATGATTCTTGATTCAATTCATGATTCATGATTCATGATTCATGATTTATGATTCGATTCATGATCCATAATTCATGATTCATGATTTAATTCATGATTCATGATTCAATTCCTGATTCATGATTCATGATTCAATTCATGATTCAATTCATGATTCATGATTCATGATTCAATTCATGATTCATGATTCATGATTCATGATTCAATTCATGATTCATAATTCATGATTCATGATTCAATTCATGATTCATGATTCAATTCATGATTCATGATTCATAATTCAATTCATGATTCATAATTCATGATTAATGATTCAATTCATGGTTCATGATTCAAGATTCATGATTCATGATTCAATTCATGATTCATGATTCATGATTCGATTCATGATTCATGATTCATGATTCAATTCATGATTCATGATTCATGATTTGATTCATGATTCATGATTCATGATTCAATTCATGATTCATAATTCATGATTCATGATTCAATTCATGATTCATGATTCATGATTCAATTCATGATTCATGATTTGATTCATAATTCTTGATTCATGATTCGATTCATGATTCATAATTCTTGATTCATGATTCATGATTTATTCATGATTTTTGATTTATGATTCATGATTCAAATCATATTTCATGATTCATAATTCAATTCATGATTCATGATTCATGATTCAATATATGATTCATGATTCATGATTCAATTCATGATTCATAATTCATGATTCATGATTCAATTCATGATTCATGATTCAAGATTCATGATTCATGATTCTTGATTCAATTCATGATTCATGATTCATGATTCATGATTCGATTCATGATTCATGATTCATGATTTAATTCATGATTCATGATTCATGATTTAATTCATGATTCATGATTCATGATTCATGATTCGATTCATGATTCATGATTCATGATTCGATTCATGATTCATGATTCATGATTCAATTCATGATTCATAATTCATGATTCATGATTCAATTCATGATTCATGATCCATGATTCATGATTCAATTCATGATTCATGATTCATGATTCAATTCATGATTCATGATTCATGATTCAATTCATGATTCAATTCATGATTCATGATTCAATTCATGATTCATGATTCAATTCATGATTCATGATTCGATTCATAATTCTTGATTCATGATTCGATTCATAATTCATGATTCATAATTCAATTCATGATTCATGATTTATGATTCATGATTCAATTCATGATTCATGATTCATGATTCAATTCATGATTCATGATTCGATTCATGATTCATGATTCATGATTCAATTAATGACTCATGAATCATGTTTCGATTCATGATTCAATTCATGATTCATGATTCATAATTCGATTCATAATTCATGATTCAATTAATGACTCATGAATAATGATTCGATTCATGATTCATGTTTCAATTCATGATTCATGATTCATGATTCAATTCATGATTCATGATTCATGATTCAATTCATGATTCAATTTATGATTCATGATTCAATTTATGAATCATGATTCATGATTCAATTCATGATTCATGATTCATGATTCAATTCATGATTCAATTTATGATTCATGATTCATGATTCAATTTATGAATCATGATTCATAATTCATGATTCATGATTCAATTCATGATTCATGATTCAATTCATGATTCATGATTCATGATTTATGATTCAATTCATGATTCATGATTCATAATTCAATTCATGATTCATAATTCATGATTCATGATTCAATTCATGATTCATAATTCATGATTCATGATTCAATTCATGATTCATGATTCATGATTCATGATTCAATTCATGATTCATGATTCAATTCATTAATCGATTCATGATTCAATTCATTAATCGATTCATGATTCAATTCATGATTCATTCATGATTCATGATTCATGATTCGATTCATGATTCATGATTCATGATGCAATTCATGATCCATGATTCAATTCATGATTCAATTCATGATTCATGATTCATGATTCATGATTCAATTCATGTTTTCTAATTCATGATTCATGATTCATGATTCAATTCATGATTCGATTCATGATTCATGATTCATGATTCATGATTCATGATTCATGATTCAATTCATGATTCATAATTCATGATTCATGATTCAATTCATGATTTATAATTCATGATTCATGATTCAATTCATGATTCAATTCATGATTCATGATTCATGATTCATGATTCATGATTCATGATTCATGATTCAATTCATGATACATAATTCATGATTCATCAATATATTCATGATTCATAATTCATGATTCAATTCATTATTCATGATTCATGATTAGATTCATGATTCATGATTTATGATTCAATTCATGATTTATGATTCATGATTCATGATTTATGATTCAATTCATGATTCATGATTCATGATTGAATTTATGATTCATGAATCATGATTCAAATTATGATTCATGATTGAATTCATGATTCATGATTTGATTCACGATTCATTATTCAATTCATGATTCATGATTCAATTCATGATTCATGATTCAATTCATGATTCAATTCATGATTCATGATTCATTATTCAATTTATGATTCATGATTCATGATTCATGATTCATGATTCAATTCATGATTCATGATTCATGATTCAATTCATGATTCATGACTCATGATTTAATTCATGATTCAATTCATGATTCATGATTCATGATTCATTAATTTAATTCATGATTCATGATTCAATTTATGATTCATGATTCATGATTCAATTCATGATTCAATTTATGATTCATGATTCATGATTCAATTCATGATTCATGATTCATGATTCAATTCATGATTCAATTCATGATTCATGATTCATGATTCATGATTCAATTCATGATTCATAATTCATGATTCAATTCATGATTCATGATTCAATTCATGATTCATGATTCATGATTAATTCATGATTCATAATTCATGATTAATGATTCAATTCATGATTCAAGATTCATGATTCATGATTCAATTCATGATTCATGATTCATGATTCATGATTCATGATTCGATTCATGATTCATGATTCATAATTCAATTCATGATTCATGATTCATGATTCATGATTTGATTCATGATTCATGATTCATGATTCAATTCATGATTCATAATTCATGATTCATGATTCAATTCATGATTCATGATCCATGATTCATGATTCAATTCATGATTCATGATTTGATTCATAATTCTTGATTCATGATTCGATTAATGATTCATAATTCTTGATTCATGATTCATGATTCATGATTTATTCATGATTCTTGATTTATGATTCATGATTCAATTCATATTTCATGATTCATAATTCAATTCATGATTCATGATTCATGATTCAATATATGATTCATAATTCATGATTCAATTCATGATTCATAATTCATGATTTGATGCATAATTCTTGATTCATGATTTGATTCATGATTTATAATTCTTGATTCATGATTCAATTCATATTTCATGATTCATGATTCAATTCATGATTCAATTCATGATTAATGATTCATGATTCAATATATGATTCATTATTCATAATTCATGATTCATGATTCAATTCATGATTCATGATTCAATTCATGATTCATGATTCAATTCATGATTCATGATTCTTTATTCAATTCATGATTCATGATTCATGATTTAATTCATGATTCATGATTCCTGATTCATGATTCGATTCATGATTCATGATTCATGAATCAATTCATGATTCATAATTCATGATTCATCATTTAATTCATGATTCATGATCCATGATTCATGATTCAATTCATGATTCAAAACATGATTCATGATTCATGATTCAATTCATGATTCAATTCATGAATCATGATTCATGATTTAATTCATGATTCAATTCATGATTCATGATTCATGATTCAATTTGTGATTCATGATTCATGATTCATGATTCATGATTCAATTGATGATTCAATTCATGATTCATGATTTATGATTCATGATTCATGATTCAATTCATGATTCATGATTCATGATTTATGATTCAATTCATGATTCATGATTCATAATTCAATTCATGATTCATAATTCATGATTCATGATTCAATTCATGATTCATAATTCATGATTCAATTCATGATTCATGATTCAATTCATTAATCGATTCATGATTCAATTCATGATTAAATTCATGATTCATGATTCATAATTCATGATTCATGATTCAATTCATGATTCATGATTCATGATTCAATTCATGATTCATGATTCATGATTCATGATTCATGATTCAAGATTCATGATTCATGATTTGATTCATGATTCATGATTCATGATTCAATTCATGATTCATAATTCATGATTCATGATTCAATTCATGATTCATGATCCATGATTCATGATTCAATTCATGATTCATGATTCATGATTCAATTCATGATTCAATTCATGATTCATGATTCATGATTCAATTCATGATTCATGATTCATGATTCAATTCATAATTCATGATTTGATGCATAATTCTTGATTCATGATTTGATTCATGATTCATAATTCTTGATTCATGATTCGATTCATGATTCATGATTTATTCATGATTCATGATTCAAGATTCATGATTCATGATTCGATTCATGATTCATGATTCATGATTCAATTCATGATTCATAATTCATGATTCATGATTCAATTCATGATTCATGATCCATGATTCATGATTCAATTCATGATTCATAATTCATGATTCATGATTCAATTCATGATTCATGATCCATGATTCAATTCATAATTCATGATTTGATGCATAATTCTTGATTCATGATTTGATTCATGATTCATAATTCTTGATTCATGATTCAATTCATATTTCATGATTCATAATTCAATTCATGATTCAATTCATGATTAATGATTCATGATTCAATATATGATTCATGATTCATGATTCAATTCATTATTCATAATTCATGATTCATGATTCAATTCATGATTCATGATTCTTGATTCAATTCATGATTCATGATTCATGATTTAATTCATGATTCATGATTCATGATTCATGATTCGATTCATGATTCATGATTCATGAATCAATTCATGATTCATAATTCATGATTCTTCATTTAATTCATGATTCATGATTCATGATTCGATTCATAATTCTTGATTCATGATTCGATTCATGATTCATGATTCAATTCATGATTCATGATTCAATTCATAATTCTTGATTCATGATTCGATTCATGATTCATGATTCATGATTTAATTCATGATTCATGATTTATGATTCATGATTCAATTCATGATTCATGATTCATGATTCATGATTCAATTCATGATTCATGATTTGATTTATGATTCTTGATTCATGATTCATGATTCGATTCATGATTCATGATTCATGATTCAATTCATGATTCATGATTCATGATTCAATTCATGATTCATGAATCATGATTCGATTCATGATTCATGATTCAATTCATGATTTATGATTCATGATTCGATTCATGATTCATGATTAAATTCATGATTCAATTCATGATTCATGATTCATGATTCGATTCATGATTCATGATTCAATTCATGATTCAATTCATGATTCACGATTCATGATTCAATTTATGATTCATGATTCATGATTCATGATTCATGATTCAATTCATAATTGATGATTCATGATTTAATTCATGATTCAATTCATGATTCATGATTTATGATTCATGATTCATGATTCAATTCACGATTCATGATTCATGATTTATGATTCAATTCATGATTCATGATTCATGATTCAATTCATGATTCAATTCATGATTCATGATTCATGATTCAATTCATGATTCATGATTTGATTCATAATTCTTGATTCATGATTCGATTCATGATTCATAATTCTTGATTCATGATTCGATTCATGATTCATGATTCATGATTTATTCATGATTCATGATTTATGATTCATGATTCAATTCATATTTCATGATTCATGATTCAATTCATGATTCAATTCATGATTAATGATTCATGATTCAATATATGATTCATGATTCATGATTCAATTCATTATTCATAATTCATGATTCATGATTCAATTCATGATTCATGATTCATGATTCATGATTCAATTCATGATTCATGATTCTTGATTCAATTCATGATTCATGATTCATGATTTAATTCATGATTCATGATTCATGATTCATGATTCAATTCATGATTCATGATTCATGAATCAATTTATGATTCATAATTCATGATTCATCATTTAATTCATGATTCATGATCCATGATTAATGATTCAATTCATGATTCAAAACATGATTCATGATTCAATTCATGCTTCATGATTCGATTCATAATTCTTGATTCATGATTCGATTCATGATTCATGATTCATGATTCAATTCATGATTCATGATTCATGATTCATGATTCAATTCATGATTCATGATTCGATTTATGATTCTTGATTCATGAATCATGATTCGATTCATGATTCATGATTCATGATTCAATTCATGATTCATGATTCATGATTCAATTCATGATTCATGAATCATGATTCGATTCATGATTCATGATTCAATTCATGATTTATGATTCATGATTCGATTCATGATTCATGATTCAATTCATGATTCATTTCATGATTCATGATTCATGATTCGATTCATGATTCATGATTCAATTCATGATTCAATTCATGATTCATGATTCATGATTCAATTTATGATTCATGATTCATGATTCATGATTCAATTCATGATTCATGATTCATGATTTAATTCATGATTCATGATTTATGATTCATGATTCATTAATCAATTCACGATTCATGATTCATGATTTATGATTCAATTCATGATTCATGATTCATAATTCAATTCATGATTCATAATTTATGATTCATGATTCAATTCATGATTCATGATTCAATTCATGATTCATGATTCATGATTCAATTCATTAATCGATTCATGATTCAATTCATGATTCAATTCATGATTCATGATTCATGATTTGATTCATGATTCATGATTCATGATGCAATTCATGATCCATGATTCAATTTATGATTCATCATTCAATTCATGATTCAATTCATGATTCATGATTCATAATTCATGATTCATGATTCAATTCATGATTCATGATTCATGATTCAATTCATGATTCATAATTCATGATTCATGATTCAATTCATGATTCAATTCATAATTCATGATTCATGATTCATGATTCAATTCATGATACATAATTCACGATTCATGAAAATATTCATGATTCATAATTCATGATTCAATTCATTATTCATGATTCATGATTCATGATTAGATTCATGATTCATGATTTATGATTCAATTCATTATTTATGATTCATGATTCATGATTTATGAATCAATTCATGATTCATGATTTAATTCATGATTCATGAATCATGATTCGATTCATGATTCATGATTGAATTCATGATTCATGATTCATGATTTGATTCATGATTCATGATTCAATTCATGATTCAATTCATGATTTATGATTCATGATTCAATTCATGATTCATGATTCGATTCATAATTCTTCATTCATGATTCGATTCATGATTTATGATTCATGATTCATGATTCAATTCATGATTCATGATTCATGATTCATGATTCAATTCATGATTCATGATTCAATTCATGATTCATGATTCATGATTCATGATTCAATTCATGATTCATGATTCAGTTCATGATTCATGATTCATGATTCAATTCATGATTCAATTCATGATTCATGATTCATGATTCATGATTCATGATTCAATTCATGATTCATGATTCAGTTCATGATTCATGATTCATGATTCAATTCATGATTCAATTCATGATTCATGATTCATGATTCAATTTATGATTCATGATTCATGATTCAATTCATGATTCTTGCCTTATGATTCAATTCATGATTCAATTCATGATTCATGATTCATGATTCATGATTCAATTTATGATTCATGATTCATGATTCATGATTCAATTCATGATTCAATTCATGATTCATGATTCATGATTCATGATTCATAATTCAATTCATGATTCATAATTTATGATTCATGATTCAATTCATAATTCATGATTTGATTCATGATTCAATTCATGATTCGATTCATGATTCATGATTCGATTCATGATCCATATTTCATGATTCATGATTTAATTCATGATTCATGATTCAAATCATGATTCATGATTCATGATTTAATTCATGATTCATGATTCATGATTCAATTCATGATTCAATTCATGATTCATGATTCATGATTCATGATTCAATTCATGATTCATAATTCATGATTCAATTCATTATTCATGATTCAATTCATGATTCATGATTCAATATTCAATTCATGATTCATAATTCATGATTAATGATTCAATTCATGATTCACGATTCAAGATTCAAGATTCATGATTCAATTCATGATTCAATTCATGATTCATGATTCGATTCATGATTCATGATTCATGATTCAATTCATGATTCATGAATCATGATTCGATTCATGATTCATGATTCAATTCATGATTCATGAATCATGATTCGATTCATGATTCATGATTCAATTCATGAATCATGATTCATGATTCAATTCATGATTCATGATTCATGATTCAATTCATGATTCATGATTCAATTTATGATTCATGATTCATGATTCATGATTCATGATTCAATTCATGATTCATAAATCATGATTTAATTCATGATTCAATTCATGATTCATGATTTATGATTCATGATTCATGATTGAATTCATGATTCATGATTCATGATTTATGATTCAATTCATGATTCATGATTCATAATTCAATTCATGATTCATAATTCATGATTCATGATTCAATTCATGATTCATAATTCATGATTCAATTCATGATTCATGATTTATGATTCAATTCATGATTCATGATTCAATTCATTAATCGATTCATGATTCAATTCATGATTCAATTCATGATTCATGATTCATGATTCGATTCATGATTCATGATTCATGATGCAATTCATGATCCATGATTCAATTCATGATTCATGATTCATGATTCATAATTCATGATTCATGATTCAATTCATGATTCATGATTCATGATTCAATTCATGATTCATGATTCATGATTCATGATTCATGATTCAAGATTCATGATTCATGATTCGATTCATGATTCATGATTCAATTCATGATTCATAATTCATGATTCATGATTCAATTCATGATTCATGATTCATGATTCAATTCATGATTCAATTCATGATTCATGATTCATGATTCAATTCATGATTCATGATTTGATTCATAATTCTTGATTCATGATTCGATTCATGATTCATAATTCTTGATTCATGATTCGATTCATGATTCATGATTCATGATTCAATTCATGATTCAATTCATATTTCATGATTCATGATTCAATTCATGATTCAATTCATGATTAATGATTCATGATTTAATATATGATTCATGATTCATGATTCAATTCATTATTCATAATTCATGATTCATGATTCAATTCATGATTCATGATTCAAGATTCGTGATTCATCATTCAATTCATGATTCATGATTCTTGATTCAATTCATGATTCATGATTCATGATTTAATTCATGATTCATGATTCATGATTCAATTCATGATTCATGATTCAAGATTCATGATTCATGATTCGATTCATGATTCATAATTCATAATTCATGATTCATGATTCAATTCATGATTTATGATTCATGATTCAATTCATGATTCAATTCATGATTCATGATTCATGATTCAATTCATGATTCATGATTTGATTCATAATTCTTGATTCATGATTCGATTCATGATTCATAATTCTTGATTCATGATTCGATTCATGATTCATGATTCATGATTTATTCATGATTCATGATTCATGATTTATTCATGATTCATGATTTATGATTCATGATTCAATTCATATTTCATGATTCATGATTCAATTCATGATTCAATTCATGATTAATGATTCATGATTTAATATATGATTCATGATTCATGATTCAATTCATTATTCATAATTCATGATTCATGATTCATGATTCAATTCATGATTCATGATTCAAGATTCGTGATTCATCATTCAATTCATGATTCATGATTCTTGATTCAATTCATGATTCATGATTCATGATTTAATTCATGATTCATGATTCATGATTCAATTCATGATTCATGATTCATGAATCAATTCATGATTCATAATTCATGATTCATCATTTAATTCATGATTCATGATCCATGATTCAGGATTCAATTCATGATTCATGATTCAATTCATGATTCAATTCATGATTCATGATTCATGATTCAATTCATGATTCATGATTTGATTCATAATTCTTGATTCATGTTTCGATTCATGATTCATGATTCATGATTTAATTCATGATTCATGATTTAATTCATGATTCATGATTTATGATTTATGATTCAATTCATGATTCATGATTCATGATTCAATTCATGATTCATGATTCGATTTATGATTCTTGATTCATGATTCATGATTCGATTCATGATTCATGATTCATGATTCAATTCATGATTCATGATTCATGATTCAATTCATGATTCATGAATCATGATTCGATTCATGATTCATGATTCAATTCATGATTCATGATTCATGATTCAATTCATGATTCATGATTCGATTCATGATTCATGATTCAATTCATGAATCATGATTCATGTTTCAATTCATGATTCAATTCATGATTCATGATTCTTGATTCAATTTATGATTCATGATTCATGATTCATGATTCATGATTCAATTCATGATTCATGATTTAATTCATGATTCAATTCATGATTCATGATTTATGATTCATGATTCATTATTCAATTCACGATTCATGATTCATGATTTATGATTCAATTCATGATTCATGATTCATAATTCAATTCATGATTCATAATTCATGATTCATGATTCAATTCATGATTCATAATTCATGATTCATGATTCAATTCATGATTCATGATTCAATTCATGATTCATGATTCATGATTGAATTCATGATTCATGATTCATGATTTATGATTCAATTCATGATTCATGATTCATAATTCAATTCATGATTCATAATTCATGATTCATGATTCAATTCATGATTCATAATTCATGATTCAATTCATGATTCATGATTTATGATTCAATTCATGATTCATGATTCAATTCATTAATCGATTCATGATTCAATTCATGATTCAATTCATGATTCATGATTCATGATTCGATTCATGATTCATGATTCATGATGCAATTCATGATCCATGATTCAATTCATGATTCATGATTCATGATTCATAATTCATGATTCATGATTCAATTCATGATTCATGATTCATGATTCAATTCATGATTCATGATTCATGATTCATGATTCATGATTCAAGATTCATGATTCATGATTCGATTCATGATTCATGATTCAATTCATGATTCATAATTCATGATTCATGATTCAATTCATGATTCATGATTCATGATTCAATTCATGATTCAATTCATGATTCATGATTCATGATTCAATTCATGATTCATGATTTGATTCATAATTCTTGATTCATGATTCGATTCATGATTCATAATTCTTGATTCATGATTCGATTCATGATTCATGATTCATGATTCAATTCATGATTCAATTCATATTTCATGATTCATGATTCAATTCATGATTCAATTCATGATTAATGATTCATGATTAATATATGATTCATGATTCATGATTCAATTCATTATTCATAATTCATGATTCATGATTCAATTCATGATTCATGATTCAAGATTCGTGATTCATCATTCAATTCATGATTCATGATTCTTGATTCAATTCATGATTCATGATTCATGATTTAATTCATGATTCATGATTCATGATTCAATTCATGATTCATGATTCAAGATTCATGATTCATGATTCGATTCATGATTCATAATTCATGATTCATGATTCAATTCATGATTTATGATTCATGATTCAATTCATGATTCAATTCATGATTCATGATTCATGATTCAATTCATGATTCATGATTTGATTCATAATTCTTGATTCATGATTCGATTCATGATTCATAATTCTTGATTCATGATTCGATTCATGATTCATGATTCATGATTTATTCATGATTCATGATTCATGATTTATTCATGATTCATGATTTATGATTCATGATTCAATTCATATTTCATGATTCATGATTCAATTCATGATTCAATTCATGATTAATGATTCATGATTTAATATATGATTCATGATTCATGATTCAATTCATTATTCATAATTCATGATTCATGATTCATGATTCAATTCATGATTCATGATTCAAGATTCGTGATTCATCATTCAATTCATGATTCATGATTCTTGATTCAATTCATGATTCATGATTCATGATTTAATTCATGATTCATGATTCATGATTCAATTCATGATTCATGATTCATGAATCAATTCATGATTCATAATTCATGATTCATCATTTAATTCATGATTCATGATCCATGATTCAGGATTCAATTCATGATTCATGATTCAATTCATGATTCAATTCATGATTCATGATTCATGATTCAATTCATGATTCATGATTTGATTCATAATTCTTGATTCATGTTTCGATTCATGATTCATGATTCATGATTTAATTCATGATTCATGATTTATGATTTATGATTCAATTCATGATTCATGATTCATGATTCAATTCATGATTCATGATTCGATTTATGATTCTTGATTCATGATTCATGATTCGATTCATGATTCATGATTCATGATTCAATTCATGATTCATGATTCATGATTCAATTCATGATCATGAATTCATGATTCGATTCATGATTCATGATTCAATTCATGATTCATGATTCATGATTCAATTCATGATTCATGATTCGATTCATGATTCATGATTCAATTCATGAATCATGATTCATGTTTCAATTCATGATTCAATTCATGATTCATGATTCTTGATTCAATTTATGATTCATGATTCATGATTCATGATTCATGATTCAATTCATGATTCATGATTTAATTCATGATTCAATTCATGATTCATGATTTATGATTCATGATTCATTATTCAATTCACGATTCATGATTCATGATTTATGATTCAATTCATGATTCATGATTCATAATTCAATTCATGATTCATAATTCATGATTCATGATTCAATTCATGATTCATAATTCATGATTCATGATTCAATTCATGATTCATGATTCAATTCATGATTCATGATTCATGATTCAATTCATGATTCATGATTCAATTAATGATTCATGATTCATGATTCATGATTCAATTCATTATTCATGATTCATGATTCATGATTAGATTCATGATTCATGATTTATGATTCAATTCATTATTTATGATTCATGATTCATGATTTATGATTCATGATTCATGATTTATGAATCAATTCATGATTTATGATTCATGATTTAATTCATGATTCATGATTCGATTCATAATTCTTAAATCATGATTCGATTCATGATTCATGATTCATGATTCAATTCATGATTCAATTCATGATTCATGATTCGATTCATGATTCTTGATTCATGATTCATGATTCGATTCATGATTCATGATTCATGATTCTATTCATGATTCTTGATTCATGATTTAATTCATGATTCATGAATCATGATTCGATTCATGATTCATGATTCAATTCATGATTCATGATTCATGATTCGATTCATGATTCATGATTCAATTCATGATTCATGATTCAATTTATGATTCATGATTCATGATTCAATTCATGATTCAATTCATGATTCATGATTCAATTCATGATTCATGATTCATGATTGATTCATGATTCATGATTCATGATTCAATTCATGATTCATGATTCAATTTATGATTCATGATTCATGATTCAATTCATGATTCTTGAATTATGATTCAATTCATGATTCAATTCATGATTCATGATTCATGATTCATGATTCAATTTATGAATTATGATTCATGATTCATGATTCAATTCATGATTCAATTCATGATTCATGATTCATGATTCATGATTCAATTCATGATTCATACTTCATGATTCATGATTCAATTCATGATTTATGATTTGATTCATGATTCATGATTCGATTCATGATCCATAATTCATGATTCATGATTTAATTCATGATTCATGATTCAATCATGATTCATGATTCATGATTCAATTCATGATTCAATTCATGATTCATGATTCATGATTCAATTCATGATTCATGATTCATGATTCAATTCATGATTCATGATTCAATTCATGATTCATGATTCGATTCATAATTCTTGATTCATGATTCGATTCATGATTCATGATTCATGATTCAATTCATGATTCATGATTCATGATTCGATTCATGATCCATAATTCATGATTCATGATCCATAATTCATGATTCATGATTTAATTCATGATTCATGATTCAATTCATGATTCTGATTCATGATTCAATTCATGATTCAATTCATGATTCATGATTCATGATTCAATTCATGATTCATGATTCATGATTAAATTCATGATTCATGATTCATGATTCAATTCATGATTCATGATTCGATTCATAATTCTTGATTCATGATTCGATTCATGATCATGATTCATGATTC